>NC_084599.1:7892124-8192124 GCF_033807715.1 Cololabis saira | reverse complement strand
GGCAGGAGCTTCTTGGTCAGTGTCACCATGCTGCTCACGTAGCCACGCAACACAAATGCAAATACATCCATCACCTGTTTCCACATATGCAATTACAGATTTGTTAGAATTAGCAAAGGTCATTTGATCAAAGCTAGGGAGCTGTCGGCTAATTTGGTATTTGCACGGCACGACCTTAACTTTAAACAAGGTCAACCATCAGTAATGTTCCTCCTTTGTGTGTAGGATTCTCAAATAACGGGCTGGCCTCTATACAGGCCGACACCTACCTACCCAGAAAAGGCAAAAGAGCTAAAGCAAAGAGAAAAGAGCTAAAATGGTTCATCAGTGGTGTAAAACTTTGAAACACTGTTAGCAAAGTATATGCAGGTCAGTGCAGTGAGGAGACTTGGATTGCTTCAGGTGCACCTTGACTTGAAACGTGACATATGACATGAAGTCAAGTCCACACAACAAGACTCAACAGTTCACCTACTTCTAAATAATTAGGGATGCTCTCCGGATACAGGTCATATTTTGTCACCATGAATATAGATATACACGTATTTGTGTGGGGTATGCACTCATTAGCTCTGAACGCTCCAACTGTCTGAGATGACTATGTTTCTTTGTTTTAACCACTTTACTTGCAGCTTTGACACATTTTGGAAGTCAGTTGTATTTTTGTCTCCAAGAATCTTTCAACTGGACATTTCCTGTGTTGTGATGTGGTATTAATCATGTACCGGTAATAATTTTGACATCTTTGAGTTGTTTTGTGGGCTTTTGTTGTATTCACCTTGTTCTTTGAGCCTGGTCCTGCTCAAGGTTTCTTGGGGAGTTTTTTTTTTTTGCCACTGTTTGGCTTAAGGTTTTTCTCCCTCTAGTGGAGTTTTTACCTGCCATTGTTTATGTAATAATTGCTCGGGGGCCATGTTCTGGGTCTCTGGAAAGCGCCTAGAGACAACTTTTGATGTATTAGATGTTATACAAATAAAATTGAATTGAATTGAATTGAATTATTTGACCTTAACATATATTTCAACCTGTTTATTTTTGCTTCATTTGACTCATCCACAAAAAGATCACCACAAACATCAGTCAATACAAATATTTTGTTAAGACTAAATAAAAGTAATTACTGGGAGAGGTAGCTTTACCTGCCAGACAGTTTGTAGCGATTCTTAGAAAAGGACGCATCGGATGTAACGCGTAGTCACAACTGAATTTCGGCCGATCAAATGAACCAAGCAGTAGTAATCTCATACATAATCTGAGAGAAATTCACATTGACGCATAAAGAACACGGCAGCAGCCGGTTTGATTTCTGCAAAGTCTTCCTCACTGAACTCTTCAACTCATCCATTCACGCAAACAGCACATCTATTTCAGAGTTTCATGGGATAGTTGACGTGTCAGTCGTCAGTAAGATTATTTTGCAGGTGGCTCAGTCTACTGAAGAAGAGGCAACACTTACTTTATTTAACACAGACTGTCACTGGAAGCTAATATTGGCTTAACAGAGGTGTCAATCAAAAGCTAAGGACATTTTGAAAGGGTGTTATTTGAAATATTGACATGAAAACTGGAGTTATGGCAGATAATGTGGAGTTATATTGCTAACTACCACACGTTCATCGTCGCGCAATGATTTATTCCAGGCAACGTAAATTAATGACCTGGACCCATGCATGGTGCAGTAATATTCATTCATTCAAATAAAGAAAACATAGGTTCAAACACTTAAAACACTATGATCTCTTCAAGGATGTAAAAAGAAAGAAAATGCATGGGGTGTTACGGTGATGAGCTCTTGATTGTCTCGTCTGTCCGGCTGCTTTGGCATGTTGCTTGCAGACTATGGTCTTCGTTCATCTTTCCCTGCAAGGAGCCGTCGTATCACAAATCTACAGCAACATACTCTGCCTACGTTTTCACACTTTCTGACACCAACAGGCAAAATGCTGACTTGATGTTTAGAAGTACATACGTGTCAGTTTTGGTCATCAGCTGTTGTAAATGTGTGATTTAGCTGATGTCCGTCTGTCTTTCTGAAGCAGAAGAAAAGCAGTCCTTACATGGAGTTTCAAATGCAGTACCTACATTTTCTAAATTAACTTAAACAAAAGGCTAGAGGGTCAGAAGATGCACTGAATGATTTGATTTCTCCAGGTATGAATATCTTTCAGGTGCACTCATCTACATGTCGGTGACTGCCCAACAAGGAATATACAGTATGCGTTGTTATTGAATTTCAGAGGAAAAGTCAGAGACTATCTCTGGTTCACAGCGGACTTTTCAACCTGTGCTTCCTCATACGCTGCCAGCTACTTGAACTCCATTTATAGAGTAAGAGCGCTTTGATTGGACCTCAACTTTAAGCATTTTCATCCATACAGAACTATTACCACACCACCAGTCCTCTGCTTCGTCTCTCCACACTGCAGAGAAAAAAGAAAAAAAAAATCAAAGAGGGTATTAGGCGGCAGGGTTATTCCTGACACTTTGCTGGAGGCTGGCGTTAATCTGTGCGTTTTGGAAAAACGAGGTTAGTTAAGCATTTTAATGGCCCTAGCCCTGTGATAATTAGGCCTGCCCTAGAGGGAGCTCCAGTTGAGCCACTTGGGCCTTGAAATGGAGCCAGAGAACTAAAGCCCTGCACACACACAATGATCCTGAACTAATTCCCTGAGTAAATATTTTCTCCATTCATTCTGCAGCCTCTTTCTCTTCAAAGTTGTAAAAGGCCTGTTTCCTTTTTCTCTTAGTCTCACTTTCTCATCCTTCCTCCCTCTGTAGATATTTTTAGCAGGGAAGCACTTGGAGCAGTTTTACTAAGACTTTTTCTTTCTTTCTTTCTTTCTTTCTTTCTTTCTTTCTTTCTTTCTTTCTTTCTTTCTTTCTTTCTTTCTTTCTTTCTTTCTTTCTTTCTTCCTGCGTGGATTGCAGCTGATAGGGCGCTCATTTTTCTATGCACTTTCCACAATCATCCAGCTTAAGAGACAGAGAGACAGAGACAGACTCTGTTGTGTCTTGTCTGACTGGCGTGGCCCTTGACCCCGGTGGCCCGTGGAGGGCTCCTTTGATTGACTGATCTGATCGTCCTAAAGGGGATAAGAAGTCTCTGAACATTGTCTTGAGCCTTCCCTTCCTGCCTGCGTCGGGGGCTCCCACAACACCAGGAAGCCCCTGAGCTACGGCTGCCATTGTTTCTCGGCACAAAAGACAGACATCACATTAGAAGTCCTCTGTATCAACGTGAACTCATATTAGTCTTTGTCAACAGAAGAATCAAAAGCAAGCATTGGCCCTGGCAATTAGAAATGTACAAAATATTCATGAGTATGGAGTAATAAGTCTATTAGTGAAAAATAAATGAGCTGTTTCCTGATTTGTTTTTGAATGACAGGAGGTTCTTTTCCTCAGCTGAACACCAACCGAACATGTCTTGGCATTAAGTTGTCAATCTACAAGTTTGTGTGTAGGTGATAAAGTTTGTCAGCTTTCAGAGTGGTTGTTCGGAGGATGTCTTGACTGACACGGGGCCCTCCAGCCAGAGAAGTCCACGTCCAGGTTTCCCGGGGACACTACTTGTTTGGCTGAGGGAAGCTTTGTGAGAAGTATCTTCATCTCACCGCTGCTCAGGCAGGCCGTTCCTGCAGGCCATGTTGTCAGGCATCTTTTATCTGTGACAGTGACGCTGGCTGGAGTGTTGATGTGTGTGCACGTGTGAGAGCGTGCAGGGTCTAGATGTGGGTCCACCTGAGCTGGCTGGGTTGCAGGTTATCGTATGTCACGTGGGTGTCCCAAGGACAAGCGGAGCAGAATGAGTGGGGAAGACGAATGTTTTCTGAACATAGAAAAATATCATTAAAGCTACCTGTGCTGCGACTGATTGATTTCCTGCATCACAATGGCCGGATGTTAACATAAAACCTGCAAATGGCTTCAATTTGAATATGTTACTTATCAACCCTCCACAGTGCATCAATGCGAAAATCATCTGGAAGTGTAATTTAATGGGGAGTGTGTCATTTTTCATGATAGAGTAATTAGGTGGCATTAATTACGAAACATTTGTTAGCTTAGCTGATGTGTGACGGCTGCCAGGCTGACTAATGTACATGCTTGTACACCTCCACATCACGACGGAGGGTTCCAACCTTTAATGCAGAGCTGTTCAGGCTGTGAGGGGAAGATGGAGTGGCGGGCGAGGGAGACAATACGTAAGCGAATGCAACGGAAAGTTAGTGCCTGCAGTTCAGCCAGTTGATCTGGACGGACTATTCCTTCGATAAACTGAGAGAGTGGTGGCCATAACACACTGCTAGTCCTGCAGTTTGAATCAAAACCCCCTCATTGGAGTCCAGTGTCCAGCTAAGCTCTGTGCATTGACATGATGCACATATCTATGGATTCAGCGAGTGGTTTCCACAGAAATGCCCCCATTGGGAACAAATGACAACTGGAATTTATCAATATCCCTGGGATTAATTAAGCATTTTTGAATTTGAATTCAAAAAGACACAAATGAATTCACTCCAAACCATGCCCGATGAATCTTTTATGTCATATATTTGTCTTCAGTTTCAACCTTATCCGGTCATAATTATCCGACTTTGTACTTCTGTATTGCAAACAAGACTTTGCCAATAGAATATTAAGCACGCTTTCATACAGCAAAGAGGGTTTAAAGACTTTAAAACCCCTCATGGGAATAATAAGTTGTACAGCTTTAGTAAACAACTTTGGAGAGTGAAAGCAGCTTTTCGTGACCACACAGTGCATCCCAGTGCATTGGGCCAACCTTTGCTGTGCACATTCCCCTCTTTGTTCTGCACTTCGTCTTCAATCCCTCCATCACCCAGCGAGTCCTCTGCACCCCAGCGTCTTTGTCTCGTCTCAAGGCCATGGCCGGTCGTGGGCTCTGATCCATGCTCCTGGCAGCTACTGACCCTTTGTGCCAACCTTTATCACACACCTCTTCACCGTGGGCTACTTAACCACAGCGCTAACTGCAGGTCTTGCGGGTCCCTGTGATTGTGCTCTGCATTGAGAACAGAGATGAGGATTAACACCGACACTCGATAAAGGGGTCAGAGGTGTGCAGTGATTATTTTTGTGTGTGTATTATGGGAAAGAAAGAGAAAAAAGGAGAGACATAGGGATACAGTGTGTGCAAGGTAAGCCTGTACGTGCGTGTGTGTGTGTGTGTTTGTGTGTGGCGTTCAGGATAGAGGATTGAAGCAGGTGGAAGGGGGGTTGGGGACATGGCTGCAAGGTTGAGGTGAAATAGATGGATAAGGTTAGCTGAGTTATCAGACAGGAGCATCACAATCAAGCTGTCAGCTCAATGCCTCCCTCTCTCTGCTCTCTCCCTCTTTTTGATAAACAGAGGAATAGGATTACAATTTGGACTGGTCCCGGGGCAGCGAGGAAGCCGGCCCTGCCTTTCAGCTGCATTCTCCGCTCTTTGAAAGGAGCACAAGAAAGGCACAAATCTGCCAGACAGGGCTTTCAGGGCGGGGCGCCCTAGTGGAAGAGTGGAGAATGGCAAATTGCCAAGGAGCAAAAGTGTGGAGGATGGCTCATCATTTCAAGTCCAAACCACCGACTTCAAGTCTTTGCACTCGTGTGGAGGCGTAACCATCCGGCATGCTCCACCACATACGAGCATCACATGATATTAGGCACAGTTTAGAGATTAATATAGAAAATAGGTACGATACCTTGTACTCAACTTGGAGGCAAACAAGCAAATTATTAAGAAATAAAAAGACAGCTTGGTGAAAGGCTGAACTTTGACTGGAATTGCATTAAAATGAGGGACTTGTATTAATAGTTTGTTTTTCTTATTTATTTTCTTCTTCCTAAACAGTAACTTCTGATTAATTATAGAATTTAATATGTGCATGATTAACAAATGAAAGATGGTCAGAGTGGCAGAGACTGTTTAACATCCTGAATGTTATATTGAATTAATATTAAATGGACAATGCCGTTCTTTCTTCTCTAAACCCATAAACATTACTCCTGTGATGACACCACAAAAGCTTTTGCTCTGGTTGTTTTGTCTACTTTGTTCCAGAGACAAAAGACTTGCTGTTCTCGTGGTCCCCCTGCTGCATAATCCAAGAGGTTTTTATTTTTTTAACGTTAACTCTGCAGAGAGCGGGAAAATAATGTTGGGACAGTGACCAGAGCAGCAGGGCAATTAAAGTAAATTAATTACAGCGGGGGTGTTCAGGGCCGGCTGAAGGGCTGAACTCGCAGAGGTGTCTGAGCAGCATATCAGAGCCCTCCTTTAAAAAAGGGCTGCAGCATTTGCTATCTCATTATCTGTAAGTGAAGGAAATGTGCACTCTGTGACCTGATGTAAAGAGACCCCCGTCTCTGGCTGCGGCCGCGGCGACAGCAGCCGTCCGCTGTTCTGCCTGCTGAATGCATGGCTGAGCAAAAATTAAAAGCATGCTCCGGCTCCCTCAGCCACGAGGAGGGTCGTCCTGCGCTGTTACCGGCCCGGGTTCCTGGGCCTCATCTGCATGTACATAAATTCGGTTTTTGTGCAGAAATATATTCCATTCTTCCCAAGTTCCCTCGCCGGTAACTGCCGACGTGTCCGGAGAGATGGATGACCGTTCTTTTTTCTGTCTTTCAGTCTTGTCTGCAGGAGGAGGAAAGGAGGAAACAGCTGTTAAAATCAAACATCCAGCTGCATTTCTGTCACATGCAGGTATTTTTCTAACAGGGTACATTTTCTGTATCGAGTGTCTTTGTCATGTGAGAGAAATGCAAACAAATTTTGTCCTTGTTGCATCTTTTCTCTCAAACAGTGAATCAAACTAATTAGTTTGCATTGTAGTTGTAGCTTTAGATTAACATGCACATGCATTCCTTTTGTTGCTGGCAAGTGAAAACTTGTCTGACAGCAAAAACCCCAGAGCAGTGACAATTGTTTTATTCAAATAGGATCAGGAACAGGAGCATCGCATCATGAGCTCAGGCAACAAGTGAAGACATTCCCCAACCCTGAATGAGCGGAGACATAGAAGCATATTCATGTTGTATTATTTTGAAAAAAAAAAAAAAATCCCTCTCTTCCTTGTTCCTCAGCCATAATATGGCTTCCAAAGCGAGGTCCAGCCAGAAATCTTGCTGCATGGCTGTGAAATAAAGGAAGTGCTGCCATGCCTGACTACGCCAGTGAATAAAGCCAAAGCAAATTACTTATGGAGACTTTGGTCCAATTGGATGCCATCCCTTGGTATGTAATTCCCATGGCACGTCGCTGGCAGAGGCGTTGCACGCCTCAATCAGGTGTCGGGGCCTGGAGGAGGCCCTGCTCATTTGCATGTCCAAGTATGAGAGAAATTCCTCTTAGGAAGGAGCCAGGCTTTGATATGGGCATTCCCATTTGAATTACTAGAATAAAATAGACAGTTATGGATAAGTGTAGTCATTCAGCACTTTTGTGTGGTTTGTCCATTCCTCCCTCGCCTCCTAAATCATGCTTAGCTTCTAAGAAAGTCATCTATACAGCTTTTTTTTTCTAGGATATCTGCTGTAAATGAAAATGTAAATGTCTTTACATCAATTGGAGATTGTTTCAGTGTATTAATGGTGAATGCTCGGGTGATTTAGTTTCAATCTCAGATTTTTTTATGCTTTTATGAGCCCCATTTTTACAACCTGACATTTAACAAATCACCTAAACAGGAGAGTTTGAAAGCGTTGTCATTTCAAAGTAATACCAGGCACATTGGAGGGTCCTGCAGTGAAACTAGCTTTTTTTGCTGAAGAAGCTGCACACGGTGGCTCAAAACTACTCTGAGAGTAAACTAATGCAGTAAAGATGCATTCGTTCACTATCAAAGAATCCGACACAGTTAACTGAAAAGCATCAACAATAGAAACTGTCGAAGTGTGTTCACTTCATACTACTGTGACCTAATGTTGACCCTGTTTAACCAAAATGATCAAGAAAACGGAGATGAGGAGATGCTCCATCATCTACTATGGTGTCTTTAAGATCTGGCCATGACAAGATCTAAATAATGAAAACTCAACTTTTCCGTGACTTTGCAGCGAGCTGAGGGCTGAGTACGTACACAGGGTCACGAGTGCTGAAAGGCGTTTGTTGAACAATGCCCACTCATCCACGGCGAGCGTGCTCCATGTAATAGTTCTGTGATAGTTCTCTCCATGTTGATTAAATAAATCAGGTGATTCATGCTCGACAGCCCACTTCCTGCTTGTGTTTTATAAGAATACCCTTAAACTTGTTGAACCACTTTAATTAGACTGAAACAAATGGTTAGCTTCTCTTCTTTCTTGTTTAATACTGCATCTACTGGAGTCCTTCTTTTAATATTCACAACCACAACTTATCATTCTAAGAGTGAAAGAAAACTAATTATTTTTTCACCTTGACTGTAACATAATGGAGTAACCCTGTTGATTTGATCTTTGACTGAGTTTCTTTGGACTCAAATTGGCCTGCTTTCCATACAGAAACATCTCCCAGAGTTGTATTACTGCAGTTGTGTCTCTGACCACAACAGGTAAACTGAGAGTCGCTGAAGAATGAAGGAGAGGGAAGAGACATGGTAATAAAAAGATAAACAGTTTGACCTTCTGTTTCTGCCAATTTCCAGTGGTTCCCCCCTCCTTAGCCTTCTCTTTCCCTCTTTTGCCCTCAGCCCTGTGTCGGACGAATCCTTTTTGGAGGGATAAATAGCACTGCTGCGCTTTGATAGCCTCAGTCCCAAACAGCAGCTACCGATAAATAAAAGGAACTTTCTCCATTTATCTCTCTGAGAAAGAAGTTCCTATTAGGGTCCCCATAGCCACAGGGCCTTTCCCTCCTTCACTGCACAGCTTTGTAGATTGCCTGCTTGGTTTAAGGTGCTATTGAGTGCTCACCAGGACAATTACATGCCAGGACCCCCCTCTGGAAATGTCCCTCCCCTCCACTTCCTTCAGCCGTCCTGTACCTCTGCGCCAGTGTTGCATGAGATGCTATCTGCGATAGCGCTGGATGGGAAATGTGTGAGCGGCGCGTCGTGTAATTGCGTGTGCATGTGTGTGTGTGTGAGCTCCCCGCTGGAAGAGGGGACAGAGGGGGTAGAGTGATAATGGCCCTCTGAATTGTATGGAATAAAGTATCATTGCTTAGTGCCTGGAGTCAGACAGTGATGCTAATGCAAATGGTTTTTACCCCCACCGCTCTGTCTGGTATAATGATAGCCCCACAAACAGTTTGTACGAAGAAACAGAGTGAAGGAGATATATAAATAAAAATAGCCCACACCTCAGTGAAAATGACTTTTTGGTGCCCTCGGGGAACTTAAGACATACCTTTACGATTATCTTCCCTCATATATATATATATATATATATATATATATATATATATATATATATATATATATATATATATATATTTGTATTTTCTGGACTATAAGCCGCTACTTTTTTCATAGGTTTTTTTTTTTTTTTTTTTCTCCCTTGTCTGCACACATATTAATGATTGATACCATGACGGTAGAAACCAAAAGCATATATAAGTGCATTATTACTATAATTAATATATATACATATATATACGCATACATATGCGTACACATACATACATTTTTCATGGGTTTTCAACCGTGCGGCTTATACAAAGGTACAGCTATTCTGTGGATTTTTCTTCCACCACTCGGGGAGCTCTTTTTTAGCAGATAGAAGTAGGTAGAAGCAGATTTCAAACAGATAAATAGATAAATAAATATCGGTTATTTTCTCTTGGTTCTGTCCCGTTTTAATCAGCAAAGTTGCTGCCGTGTTAAAAGACACTGTTAGGAAAGGATCTATTTAGGTACAAACATGTACATCATTTACAGTTCAAGATCCTTCTGTACATGTAGTAAATATCTAATCTAACAACATAAATATCTGCGGCTTGCATATCTTTTTTTTTTTTAAATAGAGCGGATGCGGCTTATATGCAGGTGCGGCTTATAGTCCAGAAAATACGGTATTTATATATATATATATATATATTTTTTTTTTTTGTGTGTGAGAAAAATTTCCTTTTCATCAGGAAATCTTTTTCTTTCCTGCCTCACGAAATCAAGGTGTTCCCATCACATGTAATTAGATGTGTGTATAGATTATACGGTGCAGACATCTAAGGCTTCACCTTGAGTAATATCACTATATTCCACCATGTTTTCCAATCACAAACACTTGACTGAATGGGACAGGATTTCCTTTCAGTGTGCCTTGGTGGATGATTGAATGCAGAAGAAAAAGCAAAGAGTCTGAAGCTATTGTTTGTCTTTTTGTTGGAGTCTCGGAGGGAAGTATCACCAGAACTGCAAGTGTGGGCAGCTTGAGCCAAGAGTGTATGAAGAAGATGGAAAGCAGCGCTGCAAATCTCTGACCGCAGAGGAGCGAGCGGGGGAAAGGCTCATCCAGGATCGAGCCGAGGATCTTAGATTCCAGCGTTGCCACAAAAGGCATCTATCAGGGCCGAGGCAGGCCCTGACGCTCATCTCAACAGATGCATCATTGGGATGCAGAGAGCGCCGGCGTGTCGACTGTATCAGCCTCGCTGCCCGGAGTGCAGCCAGAGGAGGAGTCTGCAGACCCGGGGACCCGCCGGCGAGGGGCTTCCCAGGGCAGGCGGCCTATGAACTGATAGTTAAGGCAGTGCTAATCAAGAAGCTGTCAGGCCACTGCAACTCACGCTTGGGCCTGTTTTTGTATCCCACTTCTCCGTCTACAGAGTTTATTTTCGCTCGCAGAGCCTAAGCTCCTTTTATTTCATGGTGTCAGTTTCAAAGGCTTGTCTTTTGTCTTGTGAAAAGCTGAGCGACTTAGCCATCCATTTGTGGAGCCGTCTTATTGTTGAAATTGTCTCTCGCACAGAAACACAGGGTAAATTTTCACTTAAAGAATATAATGATATCAATAACTCCAAACATTTACTCTTTATTATATTAAAAACTGGCTCTATCAATATTTCTAGTGTTACTGGAGCTAAATAATGAAATGTCCACCTCTCAGTTTCTGTTAAAAGCCGAGGTAGTAGCTGCTTCTTCTGAGAGCCGAGGCAGCCTGATGGAAATACTCTAAATGGTCACCCTCTTACACAATGCCTTTGTAATATATCATTTGGCTTCACAGTGCCCTAATATCTGGGTAAAGTTTCATAAGGGTGCCTTTTGGCGGCCTGAGCTAAGTGGTCTTAGCTGCCTGTGATAGGCCTGTGTGCTTAGCAGGTTCTGCAGATAGCAGCTCTCTGGTGGCAACGCTTCTCTCACAGGTCCCTCCTTGGCAGAAAGCAAAAGAAAGGGAATAAAGAGGGGCTGGGAGAGAAAAGAAGGAGGCAGGAGGGAATTGACACAGAGCTTGGCGAGGAGCCAGAGCCGGCCTCCTTGCGTCTAATGTACGAACGGGGATTTATTTAAACAGTGAGAAGAGAGGACAGCTTCACAGTGCCAGATTAATTCCGCTTTTTATTCAGAAAATAAAAGAGACTTTGAATTATTAAGAGATAGCGGGATTAGAGGCCTCTCTTTCCAACCCCAATCTACGCTCCTTTTAATTTCCACTTTATTAGAATTCTTTTTGAAGTATTTTAATATGGACAAAAGGAGAAGAAGAGAGAGAAAGAAGAAAATATTAAATATCAGTTAAACTGCATTAAACATAAGCCCAAGTCTCAATTTTTTTTCCACAATCATATTGATCCCGCTCCTTCACTTCTCAATTATCAACTTTTATTGTAGGTTCAGCCAAGTGCAGAGGCCGATTTGGAAATGAAACGGCTTCTATCTTCTATTCATCCTCGGGGCTGCGGGGCTGTGGTGGGGTTTCTCGCTCCCTCACACTCTCTCTTCACTTCACTTCCTTAAACCCCACTCAGAAATGTGTCAGTGAGGGCAATTGTGTCGCGCTCCAAGGAGGAGGGTTGCTGCGGAGGAGTGGGCTGCCAGTCGTCGTGTTTTCCGGGTCAACGCGGTATCAACAGGAGAGGGACGGGCGCGGGTCAGATCGTCCCGGTAGATGCAGATTCCTCCGATCATTCGCGAAAGAAACCAAACCCGGTTCTCCTGCGACTGCTCCCCGCAATAATACCACGTTCCTAGTTCAGCCCATGTTTACCTAATACGCACTTCATGCTATATTTACTCTTAGCGCTCCATCTGGGAGCGGCTTGCCCTCACTTTACCGGCGAGCCGAGCAGTACGGTATTGTTGCCCTCCACAAATCTCAGCAGCCATAGGAATTTGATTGTGCTGGAGGATTCTCTCTGTCAGACAACCGGTCCATAATCTCTGGCAATTCTTTGTGCTTGAGGATTACCACTGAAAGTGTTACCACATATTTACAACTACTCCACCAACTCTCAACAGGCTCTCCTGCATCCAGTCCAGCCGCAGCTAAGCCACGGTTAACATAGAAAATCAAGCTGAGATTTAGGACATCTCCTTCTCAATCTAAGTGTGCACGATTTCTGTACAAACACTAGCACACACACACCCCTTTTCACTGTCGATTTTAGGATTACCTGATGTGTTAAAAGAAATAAATAAAATGAAATAATAATAATAAAGGATTTTGGGTGTGGAGGGAGGCGGGGTTCACATCTGTTTATGTGTAAAGCACTTGACATGGTCCTCCCCGGGGATAGATCAGTTACCCCGCAGTAAACACGCCGCCATTCATGTGAAAACGATCACGCTGTAATTAACAATTCAGGTTTACACAAGACTAAATTGATGGCGGTTGCAGACTTCCTTCCCTGTGATAGTGATGCTCACATTTTAAATGAATCAATGCACATTTTTTAAAAATATAAATGTAACTCTGTGTGATTTTTTTCTACCTCATTGGTTCTCCTAAATAATAAAGCAAAGTGAGGGTCAAGGGGTGGATTCGGCAGTCTTCCTCTTTAGCATCTGTGTCTTATCGCTCCATCAGAGTCCAAGTGTTTCATTCAGAGTCTCAGTAGATAGGCCGTGTGTCTGGCTGTTGTTATTGAAATAAACTGGGCCTGTGTTGCCACCCTGGCCTGCTCCCACCCCCCCTTGCCCCTGTCTGTTCTGAACAAGTGTATCTTCAGAAACACGCCAGCTTGTTATGGTAATGACCTGCATGCACCCACCCCCCCACCCCCACCAGCACCCCCTTCTCTCTGCGTCTGCCGCAGGGTGAGGCTTTGCTTTTTTGGAGGGGTTTAGAGGGGACAACCCGACACAATGAACTGGGGCAAGGCTTTTTGTGAAAGAACAAGGTCTAAAATATCAAAAATGACACATCCCATCAAAGACACATGCACACTACACGTATTCATCAAATACTTGCAGACAGGATGTGAAACAATGTGGACACACAATGAGTTTTTATCTGTTAATATACATATATTTATATTTTTAAATGGGAAATGACCAAAAAATAAAAAAAATAACCCCACAAAAATGAAACTTTCTCTCTGCTACTCAAGCGAACACAGACACGCACCTGCACAAACCAAACTATTATGTCAACCAGACTCATCATGGCATATGTGAGATCTTATTTCCATCTTTACAAAAATGCTGGGCACAAACTGACAGCATAACCTATGTACTAAATGGAAATCATACAGTATCTGATGCTAACAACAACCAACCGTGGTGTGTGTTTGCGTGTGTGTGTGTGTGTGTTTGTGCTTCTTTGACAGGAGAAAACCCTGTTAAAATAATCCGCTGGAATGCTCATTCGATGGGTTTAGCTGGAAGAACCCCAACTGCAGCCAGGCAGGAAATATCCCTCAGCAAGTCTGTCCTGCTCGCTCTGAGTGGCCACAATTAAAATAGCAATGAATTCAGCTCCTGGACAGGAGCTACTTGAAAAGGCAATCGTGGGGTCAGATAGCGTGAAATGCATTGTAGGCAAATAAAAAATAACCACAGAACAATGTCACAACTCTGCGTTGAAAGAATAGCGATAAGGATCATCTATTTAAACAAACCTAATGCTTTACTGCTCGTTGGGAGCTACATTTCATACATAAAATATGTTCTGTCACTGATATTAGTCCTTATCTTAAGGGAGAGAGGCAGACAAAATTTGCAGCCTGTGTGCGAGCAATGGGCTGTTTGTGGAGAGTGATAGAAGCCCAGAGCTGGAGATGCACAGCAGATAGCAATCTGTCTGTCTGTCAAGCATGCAGGCGGGCTGGAGCGGTGGAGGAACACGGGGAGGCAGAGACGGAGGAGGAGGGTGGGGAGGCTTAGTGGATGGGGTGCAGACCGCGTGGACCCACAGACCAAAAGCCACTACCTCCTGAGGAAGAAAGGTGACTCCCAACACACGCCGCCGCCACGTCGTCCTCCGCCCACATCATACAAACCTTGTCAAATGGCAGTTCACTTGTAGGACGGTCCCCAGTGGACCGTGACAACAAAGAGAGGAGAGTAAACAATGCGCAAGCTGTCAGCTCGGCGGTGGGCGGTGCGGTGGACGCGGAGCAGCAACAGGGACTCTGGGTCATGTAAAGTTAAGTCAGGGAGGTTGCGGGATAAACACGAGGATGTACGGTGGCTGTCTGAGGCCCATTTTCTTTGATCCAATCGCAGCTTTGCCCTTTTATCACATTAACCTCCTCATTATGTGAGTGACCTTGGTGTTGGTGGAGCACCCATGATGAATTAGTCTGCTGAACTGAGAATAGTCCAACGCTGCAAAGTCAAGGCTCCACAAGCCCAGCGGCAGATACTGTTCGCTAGCAGGACATCTCGTATTACAGAAAAAATAAAGAGCTTGGGTGATTGCTGACCCCTGAACGTGAAAAAATAAGAAAGAAATAAGAAGCCTTTCTATTTATATCCCTTTGGAGGATTTACCAATTCACACATGTGAGTTGTTGTTTATATTGCATGTAGTTTATGAAAGTATGTGAGGGGGAGCACTGATGCATAAGTCCACATGTCTGAGCATTTAAATGTAGTTACTGATATTTCCCTACCTGCTATGTAAACCAGGCTGGGATATTTAAACAGGATTATCTGTCAGAATAAGGTCTGAGATGCAAGATGCTGCCGTGCTGAAAAATTCCATTTGTCAGATCACTGGCTTTCATGAATACTTAAGAATGGCAAAGAGGAAAAAAAAAGAAGAAAAAAGTCAACCGCTGAGCATCCAAGAAAAATCACACTTGTCGAATGCAGACATTTAGATTGAATATTTGCTGCCAGATTAAAACAAAAAAAGAAGAAGACCTTAATGGTCAGAAATTGTTTAAGGTTTGGAGGATTGTAGCAACTGGTCCTGATTGTTGAGGTGAATGACAGATGCCCCCCACATGACCTGAAGAACGCTGCTCCCCTTCCTTCACCTAGCACACTTCTTTGTTTTCTATTTAATATAATAAAAGACTATTCCATTTAAAGTTATCCAGTCAACATCATTGGTTAGTTTTCATTACTGTTAATGATGCAGAACCATCACTGCACATGAAAGGCACCAACTGCTCACAACATCAGTGAGCATTGATTAGACCTTGCAATGACATTCGTATATTTATACAATCTGACTGAGGACCTTAAACTTCAATGGAAAAAAAGTGCTTTTAGATTATTAGGATCAGATATGACAGTAATGCAAACAACTGCCCGGAAAATCAATTGCATACCTAAGCTCCGGTGAGTAATTATTTCAGTGATTAGTATTGATCAGTGGTATGGCTGTGTCAAGTTTCCAGTTTATTGGTAGAACACCTGACAAGGCTCTGTGTGTTCGTGTGACAAGAATAACTCTGTCATATTTATGCATGCAAGCATGTAACAAGGTCGTTTTTCTTCTCCATAAAAAAAAACATCAATGTCTTTTCAGACACTGTTCGCATCAAAACTGCATGGTAAGGTTTAGGAAAAGTTCATGAACTGTTTCACACAAAAACATTCACTATATGGTTTCTTGCCATGGAGCTAAATATAAGGCTTAAAATGCAAGACCTCACACTACTTTGTGAAAACAAACAAAAAGACAAAAAAAATTAAAAAATAAATCGTGCTTCATTCAATGCTACGGGAATTCTTGGGTTCCCATCTCAATAATTTAAATGATTATAATATTCCTGAGTCATTTTAGTGTCTGAATGTGCCTTCACACCTTAGTTTGATTTACTTCAAAATCACTTGGTGAGTTTGTAAACGTGTGGCATTTTCTTCTTGGTTCAGTTTTATCACACAAAGAAAGATCCAGTAGTACTTAAATGGATTGCTTCAAACCATGCTAGAAGTACATCAATACGTACTGGCCATAACCGTCTGCCGGGGGAACAAAATACCCTATTTTCCGCACTATAAGGCGCACCTAAAAGCCTTCAATTTTTTCAAAAGCTGAACATGCGCCTTATAATCCGGTGCGCCTTATATATGGATCAATATTGAGCCACAACAGGTCTCGCAACTCCAAAATAATAAAACAGTTGTTTATTCATTTTGGGAGTGAATTTAGTTGTCAGAAAGCTGATTTGTAATCTATTAATAAAGTTTGTTTTGTTGACATTCCCTTTAGCGCAGCACCGTCTAATGGATGCATAACGTAACCCCAGCCTCTACTGTAGCGCCTTATAATGCGGTGCGCCTTATATATGGAAAATGTTTTTAAAATGCGTCATTCATTGAAGGTGCGCCTTATAGTGCGGAAAATATGGTACATAAATACGGGAAGAAGAGTCTGTGTTTTGGAAGATACTGACGTACTGCTTGTTTGCTTACTCAGCTGGACCGATGAAAGTCTTTTCCAAGACCTTCATGATGTGTAATATTAACAGGTCTACACAGACCTGCAGGACTCTGGTGCTGACCCCATCTGGACCTGCAGCCTTGTTCCAGTTCACTTCCTCCCACTGCCTCTTGTGCTGGCTGCTGGAGACAGACAGGCGTAAGTGGGGGCAGAGGGGGTCGTCGTATCTCCGGATGTGGTTGGAGGATGGTGGATGAAGCAGCACCTAAAAGCCAGGTAGAAGATGAGACAGTTGAGGTGTGACCGGAGCTGTGGGTCAAGGGAGGATGGGAGGACTGTTTTGGTCAGGGGGCGAGAGAAGAGGATGCTGAGCTTGTTTCTGAACTGAACCCACCGAAGATACATGTCCAGACTTCCACCCCTCTGATCCTCCTCCTGCTTGAAGCTTGTGATCTTTTCATCCCTGATATTGCAAGCGTGATGAGAAAATAAATCAAGAGCAAAGATTATTTGCCAAGTCATTACATATGGACATATTTGCAGTTTTAGTTATTAACAGTTTCCTCCAATTATTGTGTTTGAATGTTAAATTCCAAATTCCAGGCTCTCGGTGTGGTAATATTCCTTTGTCCCACCCTTTCCTTACAAGCTTGAGCCTTGTAAGGACAGACAAATACATTTCCAGTTGCTCCACACACGAGAGAAGAGTCTGAGATCAGTAAGACAAGCGAATGATCTATGGCTTCGCTGAGACAGATCGTCTGGAAGGTTGCAGAGATTAGTCACATCTGGGGCTTTTAAGAATGCTGCAAATTGTGGCCTTTCTTTAACGCGGCCGATAAGGCGTTAAATGAAGGGAGCTGCCTTATCAGCCTGCTGCTACCCATAAATCACAATTGCCTGCTCCCCTTTTCTACCCCTGGTGGTTTCTATCTGCATCCTGGGGCTGGCAAGATCCCACCATCTCTGCCACTACCAACCACTGGCTCCACCAGCATCACACAATAATCACACTATTTGCCTCCTAATTCAACCCTCTGCAGACAATGCACTGGATGCCTTCTTCCATTATGTTTCATACTCATCTGTTCTTACTCGCTCTTGCTTTCTGCCGTCTCTCCTCAGCTTCTTGTTGTCTTTTTTCCTTGTGTGCATTTGCAAGTCTTCAAACGGGGGAATCATTATTCCTGTGAGTGCTATCAGACTTTAATCCGCAGAAAAACACTCACACTTCACCACTAATTCAAATGACGAGGATGAGGGAACAGCCTTTAATAGAATATTGTTTCTCTTTTGTCTCATTCAAACCAAAAGGAAATAGAGTGGATAGCAAAAGCTTTAATGAGCTTGTGTAACTGAGTCACATTTAATTACTTCTTTCTTTCTTTCTCAAATAATTTTATGGTATGAGTGTGATTTTGTTGTCCTTTCTTGACAATTGAAGTTGCCTAAGCAAAAGAACAAGCAAGGCGACCTGTACTCCGGAAAAAGTCTTGGATTCTTTGGCAGTTTTTCTAAATATTTTCTGAATATTGAAAATAAAATTAAAAAACAAGCCAAAAAGAAGTAAAACTCTGTGATTTACAAAAAATAAAACATATGTATGAATGTAATGTTTTTAAGATAGTAGGTTTAAATACTGTTATTAATTACATTTTGATCATTTTCTTAATAAAGAGTCCTCCAAGCTCTTCTGAAATACTCATTTTAGCATCAGCATAATGAAAAAAGTCTTGGTCTTAATTCCACCATGGTCCAAATAAAATGGTTTTCCTGAAAGTACATTATGTGCAAAAGCACCATGTGTAATGACATTATGGCTCTTACACCATGCATTTCATTTTCATGTAAACATCTTGTTTGACCCGCTCAGAACTGTGACTTTAACTTTAAGCTACTCCTCCTTTTTTCAGCTACATTTGTCTTTTCACATTTGCCATGAAACTTTCCCAGTTTCATCAGAGAGTGTACTTATAATACGTGCCACTGAACCAAATTATGACTCATTTAAAATGGTTTTCAAAACTCTGTGGTGGCATCTTTAATCTACATACACTACCAGTCAAAGGTTCGGACACACTTCATTTGTGTGGGAAAGTATGGAGGTAGATTTGTGTCTTAATTATTCAATCAAAAAAAAGATTGCTTCAATCAAAAAATATATTTTCAATAAAAAAAAAAATTCACTTCAATCAAAAAAAATGATTTCAATCAAAGAAAAAAAGTGTTTGAATGCAAAAAAATATTTGAGACTCAAAAAAATGCATTTTGAACACTGTTTTTCTTTGATTGGAAATGTTTTATTTGATAGAAGTGAAGTTTTTTGTGCGGAAGCAACTCTTTTGATTGAAGTAGTGTTTTTTGTGTTTGGGCCATATTAATGGTAGGACATTTGTGTCTTTATCATCTAATCAAAAAAGAAGTTGCTTCAAAAAGAAAAAAATATATTTTTAATGAAAGAAAATCACTTCAATGAAAAAAAACCTTTTCAATCAAATAAAAAAGTGTTTGAATGCAAAAAAATTGAGACCCAAAAAATTGCATTTGAACACTTTTTTTGGATTGAAAATATTTTTTTCGATTTCAAGTGATTTTTTTTTTTTTATTGAAGTGAAAAAAAGTTTTGAAGTCTTTTTTTTTTATTGAATCCTTTTGACACAAACATCCCGCTGTGGGTGGGAAGCAATCCTTGTTTTGATTGAATAATTAAGACACAAATGTTCCTCCATAAAAGTGTGTCCAAACATTTGACTGGTGTATTTTGTGTGGACAAACCAAAGCCAGAGGCAGTTTAATTGAAAAAGACATTTTACAAACCAAAGCTTCAGATATTTGCAACTGAGCTCAGCCAAGGTATTTGAATACCATCCGCCAGGTACACAGAGGCAGATACAATGACAGATGTACTGAAAGATAGGTCTTGGTCCTGGTGAAATGCGCCTGAACAAAAGCTGTCAAATTTGCCTTTGAATTCATCCTAATTACCGAGCGAGCTTTTCCATTGCTGTGTGTGTGTGTGTGTGTGTGTGTGTGTGTGTGTGTGTGTGTGTGTGTGTGTGTGTGTGTGTGTGTGTGTGTGTGTGTGTGTGTGTGTGTGTGTTTGTGTGAGTGTGTGTGTGCTTATCAGCCAGTACCTGTGTGGCAGGTGATAGAGGTGAGAGAGGAGGCCGCCTTACGTGGCAGCAGCAGGACTGATGGAGCAGCTAAGCCCGAGGAGTTAAAAGCGTGGGCCTGGCCTATGCTGTGTTGCTGAAGCCCTAACTGGAGACAGATTAAGGACTGTGCATTTATCTTTGCTTGTAAATGAGTGACTGGCCAGTGTTGTTACTGCCAGGCCAGGGTATTGGAACAAGAGGCTTAAGATGTTATCAGAGAATGCTGTGCCTGCAGGCACTCTGAAGATTATAAGGCATGGAAAAAGACAGTGGGGAAAGTGTTGACAAACAACCAGGGGTTATTAAACAGTAATTATATGCTAAGCTAACTCTTGCTCTGACCCATCAACACAAAGCTTATGAGACCATAGGGGTTCAGAGTCCCTTTATCAAGGTCAGAAGTCATCCGTTTAGTTTGACTGGCTGTGAGCTGCTCTGTTAAAACAGATAGTGAGTAGTAAGGTCCTCTGCTTCTCTTCCAACATTTGCAGCGGAGGAAAAGTCCGCAAATGATCCTGAGATGTTGTTGATATGATGGCAAAATCTTATATAACAACATTAACAATGGAGAAGAATTGTTAGGAACTGTATCGCCTTTCTCACAGACTCAGACAAAGCAGTTGAAAAACACTCTCGTCTTTAGTAAATGATACAACTGTTCCAGTGTTCATACAATGCAAAGAAAATACATCACCTCATGACTTAATGACTTCAAAAACCTGCCACGTATGAATATGAATTATTTATAATATTACCCTGCATAATAGCAAACAAACAATGAACACATTTGCTCTACACCTGCACATTAGTAACTGTCCTAAGAATAGCCATCCTCTTTTTTTATTGTGCTGTGCTTTTGCATTACAGTGACAACAAAGTTTTTATCAACAAGTAACGCATGCGGTCAGCGAGGAAGTGTAAGTGCAGTTTTCCAGTGTTTACTGTGATCCTCTACAGTACTTAGCCACTCCAGCGACATGTCCTAGCAGCTAGCCACTCGTTCATAACATACCTACTATTGGCGCTTATCCACTAGACCTACTCAGTGCGCCCCGGCTTGGGACGCTTCATCCCACCTCGTACCGTCTCGTACCGTCTCGTACCGTCTCGTACCGCCTCGTACCGTCTCTTCCCCGTTTGTTTTCAACACCCAGATGAGAAGTAGGAGGTTGGAGCGAAGCTGCTGTGACGTATTTGATTGTGTGATCTAAACGGAGAAGACAACAACACTAAAGATGTAGAACCTGGAGGAGATGATAGATGTGCTGCTGGGTCTGTGGCTTGTGTTCGATATCAAGTTAAAAAATGAGAGCGAAAGAAGCTTCAAACGGCAACGCTTTTTTAAAAAATGTTGTCCGTGTCGCGCTGATGAGAAATCAGCTGGGAAGAGACAGAGCTCCTGGTAGATCTGGTCGTTCCTTATCGCCCGTCTAGATCCCTTTTGAATTCTCTCCTCAGCACCAGGTTTATGAACATCTGACCCTCAGAGTTGGATAACCAAACAGACTTCTGCTGCCATTGCCTGTCGGATAAAATGAAGCGAGTCGCTCTCGCGCTGATATCCCGCTTCCTGATTCAAACGTCTGACGGCCCCGCCCCCCGACCAATCAGTGGCGTGGAGGGTGATGATGTCAGATGCAGCCGACTCAGCACGCTCAGAACCCTGGCAGAATAGGTACAGAAAAAGTATCTACTCGGCCAGCCCCACCCATCTCGGGGCGTGGCGAGTAGAAGCACACAGAGTAGGTACTAGTGGAAAAGTGCCAAAAGTAGATAATAGCATTGAACTGGTGAGCTGTAGCCTAACTAGCATTTCTATCATTTAGGGCTTGTTTCAGGTGAACTAAAACATTATTTCTTGTAACATTCACTGCCACTGGTGGGAATGTTGTTTGTTTGCATCCAGGCAGCGATTGTAATACATTACCATTTCCACATTTTAATGGTGATATGAAAATGAGGACATGCTGACGGATGTATTTTGCAGTTGGTTGAAAAGAATAAATAAATGAGAGTCATAAAACGGTTAATTTCTGCAAGACTAAGTTGAGGAAGTTTTGATTCAGTACTATCATGATAAAGCGGGTTTCCTACTCTGCAAATGTTTCTCACAAATACAAGGTAGGCTTGCACAGACATAGGAAACGCTCCTTAAAAGATGTTTGGAGATCAAGTACTAAACAACAGCTAATGTTACTTGAGCGCGATAGCTAAAATGTAGAAAATGAGTTTGATTGCAGAGACACACAAATGTTAAACTGTTAATTGGTCAGCTGGTTTTAGGACATGAAAGACTCTTCTACTTTGAAACCAATTGTCTTCATAGTGGAGTGGAAGCAGGGGGGGTTTGTCAAGAATCTAATACGCAGCCCAATGCAAAGCTCATACCTGTCCCACCTGTGCACATTAATGTTTACAAGCACAACTAATATACTGTATATGAAGCATTCATTTGGGTTTATGACTGACATGAAAAGACATTTGGATCTGGTGAATATGTAAACAAAGTTCAAACTTTTCCCTGTACTTGAGGGCCTGACGTAGCAAATATTAGCTTAGCTTTCTGAGACTGAAATCGTTTCAGGAGGCACTAAAGAACGTAATCAAGGTTGATTTCTTGAACTACAGCTTCTCAGAAACCTAGACTTTATTTTGCAACTTTTAATACTCCAAAGTTTTATACAAAACTAATATTTCTACAAAGATTTCTACGTTTTTGATCTTAGAAGCTTAACATGCTCATGCTTCACTGTATGTCGGCACGGATGTTATAGTGAGTTATTAGATCAAAATGTAACACATAGTACAGACTCTGAAATTTTACAGCTTCTTACTTTGTATGTAAAATTTATTCAGACTTCTGATCATTTTTCAGTGTCAGTGCAGTGACTTGTGAGTAAGTGTGGGCTCAACAGCAGTTCTACCACCTTGACACCTGTTTTTCTGTGCCTGGCAGATAGATAAAATAGTGTTGTTGTTTTTTTTCCTTTTTTTTAGTATCAGATTGACTCTGAACCAAAGCCACCAGGAGCCATTGAGAGTACAGCTAGAATGGAGATTACCTCCTGAAATCTCCTGTATCCCTTCCATACACCACACAGCTGCAGAGACAGTTACAAATTGGTATTTGGAAGACATGCTTCGGAGGATAATTAGCTTTACTTTCAAGGATTACACTGTTGGCAACAAAAGAAGAGCTGCATTTTTGCAAGACCTGAGGGTTGAAGATTGTAGGAAGCAATACTACAACTTCAAACTTTGTACATTTAAGAAGGGTTTGACAGAAGAGGTAGTTAAACATTTTGATGTGGAGTTGCGATTAAAGCTATGCTTCCACTAGGATTACATTGCACGCTTCCTGATGTGCATGTGCACCATTCTGACGCAAGCACACACTGAGATTATGGCAAGAACAAGTGCTAAAAGCACTCTGTTAAAATTACTTAACAATTCACAGACTATAGGTAATATGTCCTCTTGGACAATGTACATTTGTATGCAGTTTAAAAATTGCTGGCTTAAAAATAATTGAATTTGGCTTCTTCTTTTACCCCAGTGCTGGGTTAGATGTGGACCAAACCATGGGTCGTTTTAACACAGCAAGGTTGGGTTATGGGCCTGATAAAGCTGATAAAGGGTCTTCTATTTAAAAAGTGGCCTAAAATCAACCAACTGTAGAATTAAGGTGATCAAAAAGTAGGATAAAAAGATTAACCAAGAACATGGGTTATTGGACGTGTTACATTTGGATTGAAATCTTTAAATTCATTTCAGGTGTCTTCACATTAGTAAATGCCACAATGGCATGATTTTTTTTAAATAACTAAAAGAAAAAAGAAAAAGGTGGGCCACCTCAAGGTTGCCTCAATCATAAACTCTGACATTTGGACAAAGACAACAAATTCCATACGCTCAATAACTTTAAACATTAATTCATTAATAAACATGACTTTTAAAGATAGTTACTGCTTGATTTAAGCAAGTACTGACCTGTAAATCTGGGTAAGTATGTACAATAGAAATGAACACTGAATGTACAGCTTTCATTCCAAAGGTGTACATTCATAGCAGTTACTGCTCTAACACCTCTGTCTCACAGCCTGGGACTGAACCAGGATCTGGTTTTGCAGCAGTGTCATGCAGCATGTCAAAGCGCTTTGCAGGGCTCTCACGATCCAGTGTATGGCTCCATATCAGAAAAGGACTTTGAGTAACAGAGGATGTCATCCAAGAAAATAATGCAGCAATCATCCAGAAAGACATCCAGCATCTCCTCCATGCTGCAGTGAAATGCTGCTGGGGCATTGCAGAGGCCAAATGGTATCTGCATCCACACATGACCACTCATGAAGTTCGCAAGGAGAGGGGAGTAGTGTCATGTGGTGAGATTCCTCTGCTATATTGCTTTGGTGGTAGACTTATCCTTGGTTCGGGTGCCGAACCAGTTTTGGCCACTCTGAGGTTGCAATGTCTTTTCCTGACACAGACTACAGGTGCTGCAAAGGGGGACTTTGATTTAACAGTCTTGCTTTTTACAAGCAGATCTTGGATGTACTCTTAACCTATTGGTGAAGGGGCTGAGAGTTTGAAGGACCTGACTAGAATTTCATCTTTTAGGATCATTTGGATGCTTAGGATATTGCTAATGCATGCCTCAATACAAGCAATCCCCCCCTGATTCCCCTGGTGCAGCAGTTGGTTCATCAAAGGTGTACTCATCCAGGACAACCCCCTTCAAATTGTTGCATGCTAAAGATACAGGGAAGTTGTGCAGAGGAACAAGAGACTTAATGATAGTGGAGGAGTATGGTAACAGTGAAGACTCTCAGCACTGTGTGCATTTGTCATAACACCATAGTTAAGATAAGGACTCTCAGAATATAGGTACATGAGATCAGACATATGTAAAGCCTAGGCTTTCACATGGTCAAAGCAAAATTATGTTTCCCCTACTCTAATTCCCCTCCTCCCTTCAAATACTCCTGAGCAATATGTGTAATTTGTTACGTGTACTGTCACTACTCTTTTAAAAAGGTTACAAACTCATGATAGGATGTCAGTGTTATACAGTAGCTTGGTTTTTAATAAATGTGACTGAGGCTGCAAGGTCTAGGGGCTAAAATAAATTATATAGTTCAGATTCAAGATTTTCTACATTAGTTTCTGTCTTTAACTGAGAGTGCCATCATGTTCGGAGATCGTATTATTATAATATGTCACAACCTTGCAATCAGCATTTATTTGCAAAATGTGCCATTCACAACATTTTCATTTCAGTTCTGATACATTACATTACATTTAGCACACACTTTTATCCAAAGCGGCTTACAACAGAGGAATACAATCAAGCCACAGTAAGATAGTAGATCACAAAGAAGGTGCCGATAAGTCAGCATTCCAAAAACTGCAGCTAAGTGCAACAAAGGTGACATTCAAGTGCAGTTCAGGAAGTTGAAGAAGAATGCAGTTCATGACAGAAGCTGTTTTTGAAAGAGGAATGTTCACAACACTTTCTTGAAGACTCTTGTGGCCATTCACAACTTGTTCCACTAATGAGGAATCACATGGGAGAACAGTCTTGACTGAGAATGCAAGGGTCGGTTGTTGTTCTTATGAACACAATGCTCGCAAAAGGGTGTAAGCCTTTACAATCGAGGTCATATAAACAAGTGCGGACCCCAAGATCACCTTGTAAGCAAGTGTCAGAGACCTCTGATTTATTCCAGCAGCCACAAGTAGCCAGTGACGCTCAATGAACAGTGGATGAATTGTGCCCATCTGATTCGCACAAGCTGCAAAGCAAGGTATTGCAGTAATTACGGTTTGGTATGACCATGGCCTGTACCAGAAAGTGTTCCAAATACCAAGAGTTGCATATTGAGTCAGATAAGGTCTTATTTTTTTGTATGTTGAAGAGACCGAGGCAGGGTAGTCAGAGAGGGATAACTGGCCATCAAACATGACACCCCGATTCTTTGTGACCTTTGTGGGAGTGTCACTAGTAGATGTGATATTTATGTGGATATCAAGGCTAAATGAATGATTGGCAGACATAACGAGGACTTCAGTCTTAGACAGGTTATGTTAAAAGTGGCGATCCTTCATCCATGCAGACAGGTCAGAGAGACAAGTTGAGAATCATGCAGAGATTGTTGGGTTGTCTGGTAGGAATCACAGGTACAGTTGTACATCATCTTTGTAGCAGGGATATAAGAAGCTGTGTGATCAAATAATCTGGCCTAGAGAGGTGGTGTATATAGCAAAGAGAAGGGGGCCATGTACCAACCCTTAGGGCATGCCTGTGGAGAGGGCGTGCCTGTGGAAGCTATCAGAGAAGGTCATTTTGAGTGAGTATTTCATGAACTGTTAGAAACTGTTTGTTTCATAACCTAGGACAGGAAGGGAAGCAGGGAGACTGACCAATAGCTGACTGCATTTTTTTTGTTTTTTGTTTTTTTAACAGCTGCATGATCGTAACTTGTTTCAAGGCTAATGGAAGTGTGCTTAAGGCTGACAATGAATTTATTATGCTTGATACTGCTGGCATGACTGTTGGAACTGGCTTGGAGTGGGTTTAAAGAAACTATGTCCGGCAGACAGGTATTAGGACTGCAGTGAGTAGTGTGGATACCTCACATTCAGTGAGGGAAGAAAATTAAGATAACTTTGCACTGCCAACTGGTGGAGTGAGGGAGGAGCATGTAGTTGGACTGCTACATGTAATCATTAGGAATTGAGCACATGAACAAAGGTGACAGGTTGGGAACAGCCAGGTCACCAAACTGATAACTGGGGGCAGCTGCCTTTGTTGGAAAAAAGGAAGCAAAGCTGTCAGCTGAAAAATTTGAGACAGGTGGAAGTGGAGGTGGGTTTGGCAGTGAGTTGAAGACAGAAACAAGTTTCCAAGTATCTGTGGTATAGCTGATCTTGTCGTTGTAATAAGCTGTTTTTGCTTTTGTGAATAGGGTAGAGAATGAGGTGAGGGGAGACTGAAATTCTTTGAGATCAGCGGGATTAAAAGTTTTGAGAAGTTTCCTTTCAGCAGCTCTGAGATTCTTGCGCAACATACGGATGGTATCAGTCGGCCACAGGCAACGCTGAGTCAAGCGTGCAGGTTTGGTGGATAGAGGACACGGACTATCCAGACAAGAGCTCCAGCATTGAACTCAACTGAGGGGAACATACTAAGAAGGCAAGGCAGTGGTTGACACATACTTGATACTGGATTTGTGAAAAATGAAAAGAAATTGGGGGTTTATTTTGTCTATATCCAGGTGTATATAATTATTCTAACGATTCCCATTCTAATGACTCCCAGTCATCAAGGACTATCATGTAAGTGTCCTCTTGGTGAATGTCAGTTACTCCAACTACTGACAGTTATAGTTTATTACTTTGTGAAAAAAAACATTAAACATTAAATTACCAATATATCTATTAATCCAGCTGTCTGGCCATCTATACATTGATTTTAAATAGCTTTAATATTCAAGCGCACTGATTTGTGCTGGAGTCTATCCCAGCTGTCTTCGAGCAAAAGACAGGTTATACCCTGGACTGGTCGCCAGTACTACAATATAAAGACAGTACAAGGAAAGTACATTTGAGCTAGAAAAGATGCAAGCAGCTGTTTTTTGTTTGTTTGTTTTATGTTTTTTCTTTACTGTCAATGCTCTAAAACAACCTGAATAAAAACCACAACTGAAAGTGAAGTTGTATGGCGTAGTAGTTCCTAAATCCTGATCAAGCAACCAAAATTTTTGAGCATGTAACATGTATTTTGAATGCAGATTATTCATTTACTCACTTGCTTACTTACTTATTTTGTTTTCTGGCAAATAAGCGTCCTCCTAGACTAATAGGCTAAACCTAACCATGCATTGGCAGAGATGATGATTATCTATTTTAATTTATTTTTTTAATCATCCTGGAGCAGACTTGGTGACAGGCTGTTGGACAATCTTGGATAAAGAGCAACACCAATATGGCGCACCATAAAGATGGAGCCTGAAAACAAAGAATATGAAAGTGGATCACGCCATGTACTCTGTCGGAACAGGAGCGTCTTATGAAGAACATTCTTCACTTATCCATGCTCTTGTTATTGCTTGGTTGACTTTTATTTTGCTTGTCGATAAAAAAAAAAACATTTGATAAAAATGTTTGAATCAAATATATATTTTGTGCAAATTACACAGTTATTTGTTTTTATACTCCTGAATGCATTTAGCACAGCATTCATTGTATTAAGTCATATGCAATGTGTTCTGTGAGTTGTTTTATTCCTAAAATAGATTTGCTATCAAAGCTTTGTTGAAATGTTTAGATTTTTTAGAATTAATTTGGTGTTTCTCTGTAAAATAAAACAATGAGCGATGCATTGTATTAAGATTACATTTTATACAGCGGTTGCCCTTGTAATGCTTGGTTTCATTGATCTAATCAGAGATGATTTTTCATCATCTGCTTGAGTCATATTTAGTGTGAAAATACCAACATTTTTGGTTGGATAAATATGTGAATTTATTGCTCTTTCTACTTTTACTTTTTTTTTTACATTTTTTACTTTTGTTTCATTGTTATTGAGTGGACAAAGAAAATACTAACATGGGCCTCCTTGGGCTTAGAGAGATGTTTTTTACTTTCTTGGTCAATAATTAAAAACGTCTCGATAATACTCGATAATAAATTGTAGCCTGGCATGCTGAGTCACTCTTCAATTAGCCCATCAATTGACCCTTTGTCAACGAGATTGTTTGATTAGTTTAGCTAATAGCACGGTGGAAGGGTGAACTGTGAGTGTGGCTGTTCACATAACTTTATCCAAAGCAGACATTTTTTGGGATTTATCGTCGATTTTGGGATGAAATGTATTTCTGTGATTATTTCTGGGTAGCAGGTGTCACTTTTACAAGTGTCCCAAGCACACGGCTTACACATTTTAAAATAACGCTTTTGCAGTTGTAGCTTTGGGTTTTAGCCAGCTGCCAAATGACTTTGTTTTGGTAGTACGGATACGATTTCTGCCAGTTTGGGGATATAAAATACACATTTTCCTCACTACACTGTGTGAAGTGTGTTCCCAAGTGTTTCTTTTGTTTGTTTGTTTATTGGTTTAAAATATACAGAAACAATGAATGGGCATTAATCAACATTTCTGACATGACATGAGCACAACAGTTAAAAAGCATTAAAAACAGTGCTATACCTATTTATAAACTACATTGCATACAATACATTATAACATACAATAAAATAAAAAATCATTACATTCTCTTACATGTTTACTAATAAAAAGTTTTAAAAAGATAATCCAGTGATTTAAATTTCGATACAAGGGATGTAAAAACTACGCTTTTTCCAATGATATGAACGAGACAGACGGCTGTTTTGTCCAACCGGATATTCTGACCCGGATGTATCAACGGAGAATGATTTTTCTGATTGGTCAGTGAGGGACCAATCAGAAGGATGACTAAGGGTCAATTACAACATTTTTGATTACACTTAGATCATTAGAAGCATCACCTAATTAAATAATGTTATGATATAAACATATTACTGTAAAATTCACAGGAGACAAATTTCGTTGCAGAGCTTGTGAAGGAATACTTGCAAGTTGTAGCTCTGAGGTGAAACCTTTTAGTCAGTCTGGTTGTGTGAGTGCGTGAGCCTAGCGCCATTTACCCTGAAACAGTTCAAGGAGGTGATTGCACCGTTGTGTACAGGAATGAATTAAGAAATGCAGTGCTGGGAAAGCCACCAGTATCTGGTGGTTTTGGTGGTTAGCACTGTCCCCTCACAGCTCGTTCCTAGTTTCAATCTTGATTTGGGCCTTTCTGTGTGGTGTACTTAAGAGGGATTCCAGGGACTCTGGTTTTCTTCCGACAGTCCAGAAACATGTACATCAGGTAAATTTATGATTCAAAATTGCCCGTATGTGTATGTGTGTTGTTTGACTGCTGCACTGTCCAGTGTGTATCCCTGCCTTTTACTGCCTAAATAGAAATGGATAGACATCCATGATGCTAAATGGAAAGAAAGATATATGTAGTTCATCTATCTAGAATGGATGAACTCATTACAAATAACATATGAAGTAAATGACAGCCAAACCCAAATTGGAAGATGTTTGACAGGAACACAGTGGTGATTTGATAGTGATTACATTTAGGACCAATAGATACTAGTGAATCAGTTCCTTGAATTATACTGAAAATGTATCACTGAATCTGATAGGTGGCTTTAATAACCCCTTCCCCCGACAGAACCGCTACCGGGTCGACCAGCTGTATGCACCAGTTCATGTATGAAAAAGTTACTCAAGTGATGTCAGGGTATTTTCTTTCAACTTTTTCTCAAACAAGAAGCCCTAAAGCCAATATGTCAAAACTCCAAGTATGTTTAGTCAACAAAGTAGCGCCCCCAACACGAGCAACACCCAGAACAAAACGTAACAGAATGCAAGATCAATTTTTTCCACCCCAACGTAGTGGGTATCATATGAAACAAAAAAAAAGCCTAAAAAAGCCTGTCATTTTCAGTCTATCCACACTATTGTTTGAGCAGAATTCACGGCTTAATCCTTCATAGTAGTGAAACTGCTCCATCCGTCGTCATTTCATATACTGCCGGTCGCGGCCATTTTGTTGACTTCTCATGGCTTTTGGGAATTTACGTAAGGATATATTACACTTGAACGAAACATCATCGATCAGGCCTCTATGGTTGAGCGTAAACTCTGGAGCGCAGCAGCCATCTTGGATCAGTGACGCACAGTTGCACAGTTCAGAGAGCGACACCCACCGAGAGACCCGCATAGAGTGCAGGGATGTTTGGATTGAGATTTTACATTTAAGAAATCATAAGTATTTTATAGCCACATTCCCTTCAAAGAGGTAAAAAACACATTTGGCACAGTATAGGTATCCAAGTGGCAAATAGAGAGTCCGCCTGGTACTATCCACACTAAAACCTTTGTCACAACCCTGGCTCAAAGGCCATGACAAAAGAAGGGGAAAGGACGCAACGTACTAGTAAATTAAGATATTTATTAAGGTAAACAAATAAGATAAGGAATGGGATGTGTAAAGTCAGTAAAATCAGTAGTATGCATGTGGATGAGTGTAAATGTGCTGTATGGTGTTGTGTGTGCAAAAGGCTCAACAAAACCAAAAGGAGTGCTGCCAGGATGAAAAGAGAGAGGAAGAGAGACTGAAGCCCCAGCCTTTTCTCTTCCTGAGGAGCACCCAGCCCAGGTGCTCCAGATCTAGCAATCAGCTGGCTCCACCTCGAAGAGGAAAACAGAGAGAGAGGGACTGAGACACAATATAACAGGCCATCACACCCCCCCCCATAAAGTCAATGTTTCCCATGGAACCATTGGCCCCCACAACAACCAAAGAACAAATCATACTAATGACAAAACATAAGCCTATCACCGTCCTCCTGCCTGCAGCCCACCACTGTGCCCCATCTCAGCAACCCTGGTACCTGAGAAGCAGATTAAGAGGATGAGAGCACAGAGCAGTTTAACAGGCAGAACAGACAGTTATTTGACTTAACACAAAGCCAAACTAACACAAAGGTGCACGTGATAATGCATCAACAATAACATTGTCTGTTCTTTATATGTCTAATGTCCAGGTCATAGGCCTGCAAAAATAGAGACCATCTTACAAGCCTCTGATTGGGACATTGATTGGGGTGCTCGAGCTCCTCCAACATAAACTTCAAAAATGTTGTAAGGCCCAAACAAGTGCCAACGCTTCCTTCTCTTCTTCCAAGACGAACCAACGATAGGCAAAAGCGCCAAAACCTGGTCGCCTGGACTGTAGTCATGACGCACGGAAAGACGGTCATACAACTTTTTCATTTTTTCTTGGGACACAGACAATTTTTCCCGTGCCATACAACCAGCAACAAACAATCGATGACGGAACCCGTTTACATAATCCAACAAACTGCTAGGCGGGTCAGTATCAACGCAGTCCCCCTTCAGCACTGCTAACGGACCCCGCACAACATGTCCAAAGACCAACTCATTTGGGCTAAATCCTGTGCTTTCTTGCACTGCCTCTCGCGCAGCCAACATGAGCCACGGGAGCCCCTCTTCCCAGTCTCTATCCATCTCCGTGCAATAGGCACGTAGGAGAGACTTAAGCGTCTGATGGAACCGCTCGAGGGCCCCCTGGCTCTGCGCATGATAAGCTGTCGATTGGTTCTGTCTAATACGCAGCAGCCTCAACACTTGCCCAAACAAGTTAGACGAAACGTTTGACCCCTGGTCACTCTGAACCACTTTGGGGATACCAAACACTGAAAAAAACTGCGACAATGCCTTAACCACAGCCTTAGTTGTAATCGACCTCAAAGGATATGCCGCCGGATAGCGGGTGCTCTGACACATCACCGTCAGCAGATATTTACAGCCAGACTTGGACGGCGGCAACGGACCCACGCAGTCCACAATGAGGTGCGTAAAAGGCTCACTCGCAACCGGGATAGGTTGCAGCGGCGCCGGCTTGAGACTCTGATTAGGCTTTCCAGTTAGCTGACAAACATGGCAGGTTTTAATGTACGCGGACACATCACGCTTAACGCGCGGCCAAAAGAAGTGTTTCAAAATGTTCAAATACGTTTTGCGCACACCAAAGTGTCCACACTCATCATGTGCCACCTTCAAGACAAGAGGACGAAACTTCACTGGCACTACCAACTGGAAAACGTCACCCTTCACACACTCATTAACAACAGGGACCCACTTCCTGAAAAGCACGTCATCATGCACCAAGTAACCATTTGCAGCACTAGATATTTCCGAAGCAGACAAGGCACGCTCAAACACCTCTTTCAATGACAAATCATTACGCTGCTCCTGTACAACTTCCCCGTGTGACAAGGATAAAGGCAGTTCAGATAACAAAGGAACCTCTAGAGCTACATCACTGTTACTGTCAGGCCCTACCGGATCAGCTTTGCTCATAGCTCGCGTAATTACGCATGATGACGAAACGTCTGGCAACACACCGGAGCTCTCCTCAGACATAAACTCAGACTGACAAGATGTAACTACAGGCGATGGAGGCGGGTCGGCGAGAGGTGTGGACGGAGTATCAGACCAAACCCGTCTACCAGCAAGGCCGTTGCCCAAAATCAAATGCACACCATCAATAGGCAACGCCGGCCGCACCCCAACAGCCACCTCGCCTTTAACCAGCTCACATTCAAGGAACATTTTATGCAACGGAACAGGGAGAATTTCTAACCCCATCCCCCGACTGAGAACACGGTCACCAGTGTCAGACTCTTCAGACAAAGGTAAAACGGAGTCAACAATGTAGGAATCATACGCCCCAGTATCCCTCAGAATTTTTATGGGGACCTTCACATCACTCCCTACAAGTGACACAAAACCATCACGAACGAAATGAGCATAAGCTGCCAACACATCTGGTTCACAGGAGTGAGGAACAAACCCCTCCGACACACAGCAACTCTTAACAGGTGCAGCAAAGGCAGCAGGCCTAACACCAGATCTCTTTCCCCCGGCTTTAGATTTTAACACAGGACAATCTGCCTTCCAGTGCCCTTTCTCATGGCAATAGTTACAAACATTGCCACTGTCAAAACTGCCACCTGCCTTGGAGTCAAACCTCCCAAAACCAGCTTTCTTTGAACGCTGCCTCTCAAACGTGTCATCAGCCCCAGTTCCACGCCCCCCAACATCACGAGCAACAGGGCGCTCCCTGAAACTGCTTTTATGAAGCAACATATACTCATCCGCTGATACAGCAGCATCAGCAGCAGTAGTGACTTTCTGCTCTATGATGTACGTGGCTATGCGTTCTGGCAAAGAATTTTTCAACTGCTCCAGAATCATCAGATCACACAAACTGTTAAACTCAGTGACGTCAAGCGCAGCTAACCACCGCTTAAAGTGAGTGGACAGGTCCCTAGTGAACTCCACATAGGTCTGACCATTTTTCCTCTCCCAGGACCGAAATCGCTGGCGATATGCCTCCGGCACGAGTTCGTATACTTTAAGCACCGCCGCTTTTATCTTAACGTAACTAGAGCTGTCCTCAAGGCTCAAAGACGAATAAGCCTCCTGCGCTTTCCCTGAGAGGACACACTGTAACATCAGGGCGCAGTCTGCATCAGACCAATTTCTAGCCTTGGACACACGCTCAAACAGTAGAAAAAAAGTATCTGGATCCCTTGCATTAAACTGCGGCAGCCAACGCAAATTGTTTATATCAAAGCGATCCACAGAAGACTTAGACCCCTGCTCGCCCTTAACAGACACATGCTTCTGCAACTCCAACTGTGCCATCTCTGACTCATGGCGAAATCTCGCTATTTCAATCCGTGTTTTACTTTCCAATTCATGTGTTTTACTTTCCAATTCATGCGTTTTATTTTCCAATTCATGTTTTCTAAGTTGTAACAACAAAATCTCCCTCTGCTGCTCAAAAGTTAACCCGTGTGCAGGCACAGCCACCGTAGGTGCAACAGAAGCAGTGGCCTCACCAAAATCTTCCTTTGAAAGCGCATCCAAAGCCTCCTGAGACGGATCGGCAATAAATGCGTCCACCACAGACATGACAAATACTTAGACCGAACAACAAGAACAAACTTTACGCACACAACCGGACCCGACAAGCAACTGTGCGCACCAAAGAGGAATAATCCTCCACTCGGCTTGGAGTTTCCCCGCTATTTTTTCCAAAACAAAAAGGGAAAAGGTTAACCCAAAAATAATGAAACAAAAGGAGATGGAGATCCCAGCCAAAAAGAACAAAAGAAGGGTAAGCACAGGGCCAGCCACGCAATGGGCCGTCGGACCACGTACTTTCCCCACTAAATAAGAAAACCCAAGGTAAACCTATAACCAAACAAAACCGATAACAGGACCACCGGCAATCTCCAACTCAAACTAAAATAAGAAAAACTCTGCACCAATTCACAGACAACTACGCACAGCCACCCTGTCGGTCCAGCTGAAAATAGCGAAAACAGGACAGACAAGCCAAAAAGCTCCCTCAAAAGAAACAAGTAACCCAAAACTTCGTGCAAAGCCACAAACAAACTTAGTTACTTACCCTGCAAAAGCACTCCAAACTTAAAGTCCTTTCCCTTAAACGAACAAACAACCGTGCAGCCGCCTGCACTAACAAACAAAACTGTGGGCGCGCACTCCAAACTAATTACGCACACCTGTGCCAAACCAGACTGCAGCCCAAACAGGCCCTTAACAAGCTGCTACAAGTTCATCAAACCTAAAGCTGCAAGCACTAAACTGCACAACTAGGTATTAAACAAAACAATGGCGCACACCTCACTCATTAAAGCTTACATAGACGCAAAATAACCAGGAAAAACACGGCACGAGCCCCCATTTGTCATGCCGGTTACTCACCAAACAGCTATGGACGAGCCCCCATTTGTCACAACCCTGGCTCAAAGGCCATGACAAAAGAAGGGGAAAGGACGCAACGTACTAGTAAATTAAGATATTTATTAAGGTAAACAAATAAGATAAGGAATGGGATGTGTAAAGTCAGTAAAATCAGTAGTATGCATGTGGATGAGTGTAAATGTGCTGTATGGTGTTGTGTGTGCAAAAGGCTCAACAAAACCAAAAGGAGTGCTGCCAGGATGAAAAGAGAGAGGAAGAGAGACTGAAGCCCCAGCCTTTTCTCTTCCTGAGGAGCACCCAGCCCAGGTGCTCCAGATCTAGCAATCAGCTGGCTCCACCTCGAAGAGGAAAACAGAGAGAGAGGGACTGAGACACAATATAACAGGCCATCACACCTTTATAAAATCTATGTGCTTTAAGCTATTCTCATGTAACTTGGTACAGTTGTAGTCAAGGAGTTGCTGAATTCAGGCAGTGTATCTTTATGCATAGATGCATTGCTATCATGGTGTTTTCCACTGTGCAAACAAAAAAAAAAAGTTGAGGATACAAATTTCAATTTTTTTTTTCTTTAGTTTATCACAATTTGCTCAGGCATGTGAACATTCACAATTTTTCTGACACTGGAAATGTATGCTGTGAGGTTTTCTCTATCCATTGACACCAAGATTATGCATATTGTCCTTATAATTGTGGAGATATTGTTGATTTAATTTGGATAGGCCTGTTTAGGCGAAATTCACCTCCAAAATTCCTTTGGGGTTAACAGGTTAAACTCAAATTACAAAAACAACACATGGATGGACACTATGTTGTGCACTGTATAGACCTCCTTTGATGCATTGCCACACTGTTCTTAAAATCCTACTTTTAATTTCATAACATAACTTAAGTGAGAAAGTTCGACTTCATCTCATGCACATGAAGAGCTGTTTGACAGTATTTGATGAATAAGCTGTAATTTTCCAGCTTTGGGTTAATTGCTGTCATTTGTAAGAAGTAGAGCGAGCAGGAATTTAACCACCTCCCTTACATAAACTGCATCCAATAAGGTCCTGAATAAATATGTGCAATCTGTCATATCCTAAGATTATAAATCGTTAATTTGACATGGATTCATGTTCAGAGCTGTAGCTTAAAAAAATAAATGAAAGAAAAACATTACAACCATCATAATCACATGGGATCTGATCAAATGGAGATCAAATGGGATGGACAATTAAATAATTGAACATCCTAAGTTCATGGTCTGTTTTCCCTTGTTTATTTTATCTTCATTTATTTTGTACAACTGTTACAGGGAGTCAATAAAATATGTATCGACTGAACCAGGAAATAAAATTCAGGAAAAAAAAATTCTACAATTCACTTTGCTCAAAACCCCTAAAAAGGATTGTAGACTCTCACTCTTCCATCTTTGTTAGTTTCTTTGTGTTTTTTTTAAATACATTTGCCAAAATGTTAAATAATGTTCATTGCAAGGCAAGAACTCTTTGTCCTGAATTTTCCTTATCAGAAAATTCAGAAAATATCTATATCAAAGTGTCAAGATCATGAAAAAAGTCACCATATCATTTTGTGCGTTGTTTTTTTTGGACAACTCTTGTAAAGTTGCAAAGGTTAAACAATGTTACCACATCTTTACTGTCCTCAGACATCATCTTAATTCATTCCAACCTTTTGCAACCCTCAGCGAAACCCAGCTCCTCACCCGCTTTTTTGTCAAGGCAACATGAAACAAACCAGAGAGCAAGCAATTTTATTGTTCAGTGATATCTTTAATTGTGATGAAAACGGATTATGTAGATTTCTATAAGCCTCCCTGACAAGACACATTTCAAAGTGAATAGACCATAGAACAGGAATATGTGTCAATGATGGAGGCTTAGTGGAATGCATTCTTAATAATAGGGTAATCCTGGAGTCTAGGGATCCCTCATTTACCCTCTCAGCCACAAGATGATGTGCACTGGTCTTCAATTTTAGTGTCTTAAAAGACAAAGGAAAGGACTCATACTGTGTGTCTAAATGTCATGGCTTTTATCTTAATTAGTCATTTCAGTAGTATGCAGCAGTATAACCAAGTGAGAGAAATTATTTCTTATAAACAAACAGGCTATTTAGTTTTCATATACTGAAGTTCAAAGGGTGTTGCATCACTTTACTTCAATTCATCCATTCATTATCTATACTCGCTTTAAATTTTGCACAGGGTTGCAAGGGTCTGGAGCGTATCCCAGCTCATTACAGGCAAAAGGCAGCGGTACACCCTGGACAGGTCGCCAGTCCATTGCATCAGAGGCGATTCTAGGGTCTGTTGGGGCCCTAGGCAAAAATTTCTAGGGGGCCCCTCAAACCAGCGTTCATCACCGTTATGTTATAATAAACTGACACCAACGAAAACTTTATGAAATTTATATTTATTTACACACTGCTAATTTACACACACGACACTGTGTGTAGTTTTTTTTTAGTTTTTTTTTTGACACTGCGTACAGGTGGATGGCCGTGATCATGGGAATGACAACGTGGGGCCCCTTAAGGGAGGTTTCTTACTGGCTACTGAGATGTCATTGTTGCCTTATGTTTGTTTAAGGAGGAGGATGTGGTCATTGCGGTTACCACATTTTGAGATCTGTACAGTAAAAACAGCCTTCAATACTTTTTGAGTCCTCAAAACCCCTGATAGGAAACACTTTTGTAATAAAAGTAATTATTTAAAAAAAAAAAAAAAAAAAAAAACATTTTTTTTTTTTTTGGGCCTCATGGGCCCCCTAACAACTCGGGGCCCCAAGCAGTTGCCTGCCTTGCCTGTTCACAAGCTGCACCCCTGCATTGCATACATACATGGCTACATACAGTATAGAGACAAACAACCATACAGACTCACATGTAGGCATTTTAGAATCATCAATTAACCAAACATATATGTTTTTGGACTGTTGGAGAAAACCGTAGTATCTAGAGAACATACCAACCTCACACAGAAAGACTCCTGCCAGGTCAGGGAGTCGAACGGCAAGCCTTTTTGCTGTGAGCTAACCACCAGGCACGGCAAGTTTTTTTGTGGAGCACAATTCATACACAAGGCAATTCAAAGTGCTTTACAACCACATGAAATCACAAGAAGGCAAATACAATTCTATAAAAGATAAAAATAATTAATTAATTAACTAACTAAATTGAAAATCATTTCAGTTATCATATGAACAGCTAAATACAACTGTTTTCAGCCTGGATTTGAACAGTATCAGAGTTGTGGTCTGTCTCACATCTTCTGGAAGACTGTTGCAGATTTTAGGAGCATAAAACTGAAACTCAGCTTCACCTTGTTTAGTCCTGACTCTGTGCACCAGCAGGAGACCCCTCCCTGAGGCTCTCAGAGTCCGACTTGGTTCATATGGAGCTAACATAGCAGAGATGTACTTTGGTGCTAAGCCATGAAGAGATTTGTACACAAGCAAAGCTGTCTTAAAGTCTATTCCCTGAGCGACAGGAAGCCAGTGCAAAGAGCTGAGGACTGGACTAATATGGTCGTACACGGTGGCTTGATGGTCAACACTGTTGCCTCACAGCAAGAAGGTTCCCCGTTCGATTCCTTGGCCAGGCGAGGGTCTTTCTGGGTGGAGTTTGCGTGTTCTCCCCATGCTTGCGTGGGTTCCCTCTCGGTACTCTGGCTTCTTCCCACAGTCCAAAAACATGCGTAGTAGGTTAATTGTTGATGAGTGTGAGTATGTCCGCTTGTTTGTATGTATGTGGCCCTGCGATAGACTGGCGACCAGTCCAGGGTGAACTCCTGCCTCTTACCTGTGACGAGCTGGGATAGACTGCAGAAGACCCCCGTGACCCTGCAAAGGATAAAGCAGGTATAGAAAATGGATAGATCTCAGTCCAATATTACCCCTAGATTTCTAACCTGATTATTAGGTTCTTGAGAGAAAATCGCAAGGGAATTGATAACACTCTTTCTTTGTCTCTGTGGACCAAAGACTACAATTTCAGTTCAACTGGAGCAAACTTTTTGCATCGTCAAACTGATCTGTTTGATGCAGTGACACAATATATCTACAGGCCTGTGTTCCTCTGCTGTCAGTGAAACCGATCTGAGTGTCATCTGCATAGTTGTGGTAGGACACATTATAAATGCATGTACAGAAAAATATGGGTCCCAGGATTGACCCCTGGGGAACCCCGCAGGTCATAGCCGTTTAGTCTGAATCACAGTTACCAATTTCAATAGAGCAGAAAGAGATAGCAGCTGAACCAGTTTACAGCAGTTCCAGTGATTCCCATCCAGTCTTCTCCCCTCTGTAATAAGATCACATGGTCAACTGTGTCAAAAGCAGCTAGTGCTCATGTCCAGCAGAACTAAGACAGAGACTTTGCCTGCGTCTGTGTTCAGGTGGATATCATTTGTCACCTTTATCAGAGTTGTCTCAATGCTGTGGTGGGACCTCAAGCCTGATTGGAAAGTATCAAAAGCATTGTTAGACAGAATAAAATCAGTAAGCTGCTGGTATATAACTTTTTCCAAGACTTTCCCCTAAGAATGGCAGGTTTGATATGGGCTGATAGTTCTTCAGTACTGTGGCATCAAGACTGATCTTCTTTAGAAGACACTTAATGACAGCAGTTTTTAAGGCCTATGGAAATGTCCCACTCTGAAGGGAGATGTTGACGAGACGAGTGAGTTGTGGTAACAAACTGCTCAGGACAGACTTTGAAAATCTAGTGGGCAAGTCATCAAGGCAGCACGTGGATGGACTCCGATTCAGATTCAGATTCAGATTCAGATGACTTTATTAATCCCTTTGGGAGGTTCCCTCCGGGAAATTGACATCTCCATCTCACACACACAGCACTGTAATTTACAAATCAAACACCCCAAAAGCCAAACACCCATATAAAGATAAAAAGATAAAAAATAAAGATAAAAATAGAAATAAAAAGTAAAAACTAAATAAAAATAAAAATAAAAGCAGTCTCAAACTGCAGATGATCTCTTCGATGGTTTTGTCAGTGACCGATGTGAAATGCGTCAGCGCTAAGTGTCTAGTTGGCTGCAGAGTTGTCATTTATGTTGTGGAAATTATTGTATTTTTAATGCTTTGAACTTCATCATTAATTAATATTCCAAACACATTACACTTAGATGTAGAAATTAGTTCTCTGGGCAGTGGAATTGAAATGTTTGTTAATCTGTTTAATGTAACAAACAGGACAGGAGAGTTGTCACTGCAGTTTTTGATAATTTCAGAAAAATGTTCTAAGCAAAGTCTGTGCTAATCAGTTCAATTAAATTCAATTCAATTCAGTTTGATTCAGTTCAATTCCTTTCAATTTAATTCAATTCAGTTAATTTTACTTGTGCCTTTGCTTTGCATGTTTTAAATGTTTCTCTGCTCAGAAAATAACTGATTTGATCACCAACAACTAGTCATCAAGGTCTACATAAATCAGTCAATGAACCACCAATTTGAGCCAGTGGTGTTTGAGCAAGGACACATCTAAAGTAACAGGGAAGTGGATCCTGAGGTCCTGGACTGAAGAACACAACAAAAAATATAATGGAGGTTAGTCCAATTATGGTTCAATTCAGCCCTTTTTTTTATCGTATCATCAATACCTATGTCATATAGTGTTTAGATATCAAACACATTCCTACATCATGACACTGAGATATTTTCAATAGATCAGTGATATGTGAGGAGCATGAGCTTAAAACCCATCTCAATCATGCTGTGACAGCATGGACTTAACTGTATGGCAGAGTACTAAAATGTTTATAATAATAATTTTCATGTTTTTCAAGATCTCCCAGGTTAGCCAAGAAATATAATCCCTCCAGTATGTCATAGATCGGCCCTGAGGCCATATTCCAATTCAACAGAGCCAACCATCAGACATCCACTTAGATGACTGACTTACATTACGACAAGATGGCTCATCTAGATGTTGAGGAGAAGTGGCGCTTTTCATCTGGTACCTCTCAGATGACTGAACTTCTTACGTTATCTCTAAGGGAGAATCCAGAAACCCTGCAGAGGAATACCCATTATGTTTGACTATACGTGAGGTTATGAACAAAGATCAACCTCTAGATCTTGCCTTTTGACTCAACCCTCTTTTCAACACAGACCAGTGAAGGGGCCACATAACTGCAGATACTGCAACGCTCCATTCTTTCCTCACTCATGAACATGACCCTAAGATACTTAAACTCTTTCACATGAAACAACATCTCAATTCTGAAAGAGGGGGATTTCACCGTGTTACAACTGAGAACCATAGATCTCAGTTGGAAAGTACTGATTCTAATAGGTCATTTACGCTAGTAAATCACCTACTCAGTTCTGCTTCACTCGACTGCTCTGCTTGAAGGGTTTTCCATGAGGTGATGGTAGCAGTTAGTGCCCATTTTTTTTGCACCTACTTGGTTGGGGTTCTAACTGAGCTGAGTCAGGCTGAAAATGCAACATCACCAGGATGTAGGCCAATGACATTTAGAGTACCATCTCACAACTCTTTCACATCTGCCATATTTAAAACCTAGCAACAGCGATCGTGATATTTATTTTACGAAAAAACTTTGGTGGAGCAAAAAATGGCAAGCAAACTAGTCAAACTAGTCAAGCAACAAGTCCACAAGTTTCTGTGCCTCGTGGCTGACGACTGCATTCAGAGGGAGCTTGATGGGGCAATGCTTTTCCGGCCGCCTTGCAATGAAGGCTCCACCCAATTGAGATGGTACTGAACTGTAATGGAGAAAAACTGAAACAGAGGCGAGAAGAGTCACGACGAGTCGAGGTGAGTCAAAAACTGTATAATGGAAAAGGGACATAAGTTTGAGAATCAGCCATGGTTCTCAGTTTGGAAGAGCTGATTTTCATCCACACTTCACACTTTGGTTGAGAACAACTCCAGTGAGAGCTAAAGATCCCTGCTCAATGAGGTCAACAGGACCACATCATCTGCAAAAAGCAGAAAAGAGATCCTTACACCACCCAACTGGACCGACAGAAGCGACAACAAACTCTTGATTTTTTTGTAATCCATAAGAATTTATCTAATTGCCCTTAGTCTGGCCCATCAACCAGGACTAATTTCCCTGGCCAACATAACTCCTGGGATTATTTGGGCATGCAAATCCCCTCCACTACGATAAGGTGGCAATCCCAGGAGGGGTGCATGTACCACTGATTTTGCAACAGTGGTTCACTATTTCTGACAGTTTAAAAGACATGTGGTGTTTCTAGTTAACTTGAACATTTTCCGTAAAAAGGTTGCCAAAAGCAGCAAAAACATTAACACGGAGAACATAAAGGGAGCTTAACAAACAGTGAGAAATATTGTGTGGTTTTGACATCTGTCACTTTCTACTTTCCTTACACAAATGATGTTTGCAGACAATAAATTTGGCTTAGCTACTAGGCTATCATACAAATCTCTGCTGTTTGCAGACCATGTGTGTGGTGCTGTATATTGTATCACTTTATTTCTGCAGTAAACTCTAACACACATCCTTGAACTATTCTAAACATAGCAACATGTATTTTTCCATTCAAATACTTTTACATCCAGTATGTCCATTCTAAATGTAATGATTAAATAAATAATTGTGTTTTATTTCAAAGCTACAGCATAGGAAAAGAGTAACCCCAAAGCACCGGGCATTTTTGGTTTTCTTTTGTTTTCACATATTTTAGAAACACTTGTTACAAATGAATGGAATAAATTATGAGCTGCACATTTATTTATTTACACACACACACACACACACACATATATATATATATATATATATATATATATATATATATATATATATATATATACATATATATATATATATATATATATATATATATATATATATATATATATATATATATATATATTTATATATATATATATATATATATATATATATATATATATATGTATATATATATATATATATATATATATATATATATATATATATATATATATATATATATATATATATATATATATATATATATATATATATATATATATATATATATATATATATATATATATATATATATATATATGCCAAAATGTTAATGATTATCTGTAATTCTTTGTTTAAAAAAAAACAGCATTTTAATTACTTTTTATTAGTGAAGTTGCAGACCAAAGCAGATTAGTTCTGCTTGTGGCACATTCATTTAGTTAATGTCTGTATATTCGAAAATGTTAGATTAATTTACTGTACCTAAAATTATTTTTTCATTTATTTCACCTGATCTGATAAGGTTATTTCCAAACTGTTAGCTGTGATATTATTATGAAGTAGTGTATATGCAAGCTTAAGGTTTAAGGGTTTTAAATGTGTGTTGAAAGTTTTATCACTGGAATAGTTCTACCTATTCAAAGCCAAAAGTTTTTGCACACTGAATAAAGAATGTGCATAATATTCAATTGAAATCCTCTGAAGTGAAAACCTTGTCACAGATTTACAATGTGAGGTATTTTTTTTTTTTACCATACTGACAAAAAAAGATGTGTTTGGAGAGAAATTTCTTTTTAAAATTAACCTTTTGAAAATCTGTTTAAATTATATGTGCAATCATTGTGTAAAGGGAAGTCTTCCTTCTTAGAGACTGAAAAACTTTTAGACATTGCTTGTTTTCATTTTTCTTTTCCATGAGAGCACCCCTTAAACTCACTTTGCACTAAGATTTATATATGAAGGCAGAGAGGCAACATCCGATGCAGATCCAATTGAATGTGTTGGATGTCTGAAGACACATTTCCTGTTTTCCCCATATTCTTTTGTTTAGTGAAGATATTGATAATGCTGCTCAAAAACAACACGAAAACACAAACTATAAGCCTCCAATGCTTATAACTGTGCTTATATTTATTTACACACCACTGGAACAGGCAGTTAAAAAACTTGCGTTTGTGTGTGTGGGTGTCAGGGGGAGGGGGATGTGACTTGCTTCTGTAGCCTCAACAAAGAGTGTAAAAGAAAGAATAAAAAAGGCTTTGTGAGTTGTGGATAAACAAAGACTAAGACTAATTACTGCTGGGGGTCAGCAATCCAGAATCAGATTGAAAGCGTTGGGTGTTGCCATAAATTTATAGCAGTCACAGTGATTTTAATAACATGAATGGGCAATTTCGCAGTGATTCTTCAGAGAAAGGGGGCATGAAAAAGTTGTGAAGAATTGATGATGGACTCTTTGAGAGGGAGTGAGATAAAATTGACCATGAAATCTGGAGCTTGGAATTCAATTGACTGGAAGAAGGGAAGAGGAAAAGGTGTGAGGCGTGATCATAAAGATTGCTTTGTCTTTCTGAAAATGCTAGGGTTAATTTGCACAGCAGTCAAAAGGATATTTTAAATGGTAGGAGATCTCTCGGGACAAAAGAAGGCCTAATAAGATTAAATGTAGTAAACATCTGGAATAGTTGCAGTGATTTGTGCTCAGTTTCTCTCTGAGAGTTTTGCATGTTTTTGTAAAATAATTGGTGTTTTTAATTAATATATATTAACAGTATGCTGTATTTTCTTTTAAGCCTCTTAAAATCTAACACAGTATCGTTTTATTTTTTGTATGAAAGAATATCAGAAGTTGAAGATGTCATGAAAGTGAGAGGTTGCACTACTTGACAAATTAAAGTATTCAACAGCGGTAAATATCTTACATTCCATCAGATAATACAGTATATACAACATTTTATGTATAGCGACTTTCTATTATTGTTAGCAGGCATATTTCAGTGTATACTTGATTCTCACAAGGATGCCTATAGTCTGACTTTGATTATTCCAACCATTGCTTTGTTACTGCAACTTTTTGAAATGCTGAAAGCACAATCTTTTCTTTGTGGGATTCAAACTTTGCACTTATGAATAATAGATCTTCAGGAAATCACACATGCACATGCTGACCATGGTGGGGACAAAAGCGTGTGTGTCTGTCTATCTTTTCCAACATCATTCAGTAGCTACTGCCTACAGTAGATGAGTAACACTGTTGGTTGTCTTCCAGGGTTATATACAGTGACCTGTGACATTTGGTTGCCTTGTGTTCGTTATCTTGAGCGCAATGTAAATTTTACCATTTGTATCCATTATACTGATGTCACCATTCAAAAGTTTTTGAAAAAAATTTGCTTATAATATTGGATCAATTATAGTAAAAAGCATAGCTTTTATTGTGGCCAAGGTCACATGGAGTTTTTGAAACTGTCTCATTTTCTGGTGCCTTTGGAAACATAACAAAAAGTATTAATTTATTAAAATAGCGTTTTGAAAATCAAAATTTTGTAGCAGAACCCTTTGCAATGGTCGTTTAATTAGTTTGTTGCAGATTAAGGTCTTGTTCCTACACTTCAGCTGCACACGCAGCTTCACAGAGTTGTAATGTCCTGTACGTCTTTACCGTTGTCATCTCCCAGGGATTGTGTTATTAGAATATATGCTTTTTAGAACATTTTTATTTCTCCGGTGTGGGCTGGCACCAGCTTGACCTTATAATCCTCAGCATTCCAATATTTTTGCGTCAGAACTGGTGAAGACACTGCAGGGACACAATAGACGACTGTTTTGTTCTCTTTGCCCTGAACCCCTCAGAGTTCAGTATACCGGATAAAGTTACCAGGGCATCCCACCTGCTAAAGTTCTGTTTGTAGCAGGTGTTGAATTCATGCAGAGGAGCATTTGTGACACAACCTTCCTCAGTTCAGGATCAGCTGAATGAGGGAGCTTGTACTGAATTTGATATGAGAAGACCTTGATGATAGTAAAGGAGTGAGTACATTTGAGTTCTTATGGACAGGTGAACAAAGACCAGCAACTCTGCAGATTTTCCACTTAAAGGCCCAGTCTTCCTCTTCCTTTGGAGATTCCAGTTTTTTAAAGTCTACTGCACTATGCTTCACATGTTCTCCCATGTGCTTTTTTCAACGAAGCAGCCTCAGTGGTGGTTCAGAACCAGTGCCTAACGTAGGACTAGTTCTTTGTTTTTCTAACAGCCAACCATGAAGAACGCACTTTTTCAGAGCAATGAAAACTGGTGTTAATCTCCTGGGCTGCATTAACTGTGTATGTTGTTCTTCAGGAGCACATCAGCTGGCCAGTAGAGAAGGCTGTAAGCCATCATTCCTAGTTGCTCTTTAGTAGCTGTTTTGGGCTCATGTGATAGTGATAATTGAATTATTTAACATTAACACACAATAAGGATCTTAACTTGGGTCCTGGTGTACTAATGATTACATTTTTGTTGTTGGTGATTCAGTAATATTGGAGGGAACCCTGGACCTTAGTATATGGCCGGACTGATTAGTGGGGCTGATTAGTTGATAACTTTAACTAGTTTGTAACTCGTTAATAACTAAGAATTTAAATTAACAAAATTAAAATGGATGATAAATGTTGGTAAATTGCAGTAACAGACTTGAAATGACCATATCCAGGTAAATGTCTGAGGGTAAGGGGGGGTTCAGGTCGTATTTAGCCCACGTTTCAGACTCGGGCCAGGAATTAAAAAGTAAACAAACTACTAAATCAGATGTAACTGACAGACGTGCACAGCTTTAGCATCAATACTGGATATTTACAGTGAATTAATGTTGAATAAATGCCACATATCAGTTCTCTTAGCTTTCACTGTTAGTTGTACTTTAGTACTGACTTGCCCCTAACTGATAATAAATTCTTTCAATCCGTCTGACGTCTGAAGTCGGAAATTATTTCCCTCATTGATACATTTATGAAAACAAGTTTTACTTCAGTAGGATCAGTCTGTAGAGCTCAGATGTGGCAGAGATGGAAATGGGTCACACCGAACAAACTTTCCGAAGATTTCCTGATCTAAATAGGATATTCGATTAAAACAAAATAACAACATCCCCAATAACATGACACATCATCTACATCAAAATCCCAAAGTCATTCCCTCGGCCCACTTGAAAGAGTTTGGTGAAAACCAGGGTCCAATCCGTTGTCCAGGAAGGCCCTTCATCATGGCAATAGAGAACAAAGAAAGCCAAAACCTTATGCTATTAAAATAGATTCACCAAAACCAATTGTTGTATATTAGCTTGGAAATGACACGGAGGAACTGATGAGAGCTTTTAGCTGCAGATGGAGTTTCCCCATACCATGAAATTTGTATACTTGGCTACTAAGAAAACAATTCTTGCTGGTAGGTTGAGCAGCCTTCCTGTTTTCACAGAGAAAGTGACACTGGGAGAGTGAGCGAGTGTGAAGCCTCTTTAATTGGCTTCGGTCACCCACAACGTTGAACCAGAGTGCCACGCAGCTTAGCAAAGGAACTGGGCACAGGGCCTGATAGATATTTTATCGCCCAAGTTAACGGTTAATGAATTCCCAAAGTGAAATCTGTCACTTCAAAAATAAAGAGGAAGGCAAATTAAAGGGAGATAGAGAGAGACGGGGGAAGAAAGGAACTGAAGAGGGTGACACAGTTTTAGAATGCCCTATCTTTTGGCCATCCGTTTTTCAATGGAATAAAGAAAACTCAGCCTCTTTCTTCTCCTCTTTTCTTATTCCACCTCTTTTTTCACCCTCCCATCCTCCTATCTCTCACACCGCTTTTCTCTGCAAAAATTCTCATGAATGATTTATATGTGTCTTGTTATCAGCAATGATTTCTATAGACCCCGACACATTCACCAAGACATTTGTGGCGTAATTGTTAATTTTAATGCCATAATGGCTTCAGATGGGAGCTTTGATTAGACATTTATTACACAATTAAATGAAACATACTCAAGAATCACAAAAGGCTTCCGTAATTATTTCAGGCCATTAATAAAATGGGCATTAAATTATATTGGACACAAAAGAGAAGTGAAATAGATTTCCATTAGAGCAATAGCGGCAGAGAGGGGTAATAGATCCTGCCTGAATTCACTCTGAAATTAATTGTTGCCCAGCCTATTTCCACACACAGAGGAATAAATGAATGAGAAAAGAGAGGAAGAGGAGAACGAGTTGGTGGCCAAGAGAGTGAGGGGAGGGTGTTACATTAAGAGCCTCTGATAAAAACCTTTTGTTTGACGCACTACAATGGACCCTCAATTCAAGAGAGTCAGACCAATTTTAGTTTCCGTCCACCTCTGCAGAGTTCTGACTTGAGCTTCTATCTTGCTCTCAAGTTTTTTGTGCTTCTGAATAAACATCTTTCACAGATCAACCTGTGAATGCATATATCTAAATGTATGACCTAGTAGAAAGTAATATGAAGGGCGAGATGCCATCCGAAGACTAACTGCTGGTTGAAGAACCGGGCAGTGAATTACAAGATATCTATCTGTTCTTTGATTAATAAATGACCTGCTGGATCACCTTCCAGCTGCAAATGATATCGGTCAAACTAAGTAGATAAGAAGAACATGTATAGAAGCTGTGACTCAATCAGAATCTTCAAGAAAGAAATGCCAGGGAAGATAATCAAAAGCTGGTCGTAGCTTCAATGAAATGTGAAAAAGAAGAAGGAAAAAAAGAGAAAAACACAATGGAGCAAATTTATTTTCCATCATTTCTGAACAGTGAGATTATGACAGTTAAAACACATCAAAGCCCAATGTATGGCAAAGACTTTCTGAAGCTACTTCCAGTGGGAGCTCTAAATTGAACGGCCCTTTGAAATACCAGTCTCTTGAGATCTTCAGTAAAAGTGTAAAAGAAATAGAAAGTGATATCTCACAAGGCTAGAAAAGATCATTCAGCCAAAATTAATTAATCATTCACTGATACAGATTTTTTCCCCTCCCCATCAGTCTGCTTTGCTTCAAGCGCTCTTACTTTCTTTAACTGTATTCTCTTCATTATTGCACATTTGAGTTGGCCCGGTCTTTACCAACACTGCAACGCACTGGTATATTTTATTTCATGTACAGGTTTCGCCACTTCATAATTCAGGATGTAAAAGTCTGCAAATAAAGCAAAGAGAAAAAGAAGAAAAGACAGCTCATTGATTTTTGAAAATTGGAGACAATCAAAGTTGCAAATTGGAATATTGATGTTCAGGTTTGGTTTTGTTTTTCACCTGATCTGCAGCGGTTTTCCAGCACATCTTCAGGTCCCAGATGAGCAGAAGTACAGGTGATCCTAAAGTGAAGGTGATAAACAAAAAGACAAGATAATTAGAACAATTTCAGTTATGCAGAATATTTATAAGAACCTGAATGTAGGATGTACTGCTTTGGCATTTACTTGACAATTTCATGTGAAAGTGAGCCACAATAATGCCCACTCCAATATAAGTTAGCTCTGGGTTTTCTATACTCACTTGACCACCAAATCCAATTAACAAAATAATTATACTCCACAAAGAGCTTTATGAAAGAAGAATTTTCCTGGTATTAAAAAGGAGAGAGTAAGGTTGAATTCGGACACATGAATGATGTTCTACGTTGAGATATGGCTCCTACGAGAGAGGTAATAAGTTCATAAAAATGTGTCACGATTGTTATCACAAATATCTTAGTTCAATGGTTGCAAAGATGCTGCTATTTAATTCAAAAATATCAAAAAATGAAATATTTTCATAACTGTGAAAACAGAGGTTCTCGTGTGGACGCTCCTATCAGAGATGAGTCTTGTATCATCATCTTGTTTGAACTTAATCTTTCTTCAAGGTTTTCTTGCATGAAGAAATGGGAGTTTTCAAGAATATTTTTTTCTTCTTTTTTTTTTAAGGGAAGCGTGACAGAGAGAGAAAACACTTTTACTTTGGCTTTGGCCTATTATCTATTCAGGTTGAAGTATTTTATCAGTATTTTGAACCCAAATGTTTCATGAGCGTCATTTATGCTGGATGGTTCTACACTCCAGCCCCTTGTTCTGTGGAAAGAGCAAAGGTTCTGGAAGTTGCCACAGTCGGACAGTCATGAATGTCTGTTTCTTACGAGCAGTTTGATTGCCATAGGTTCATTCTGATGTTAGATACTAGATCCCTATAGGAATGCACTCCGAGAAGGTGGTTACTTTGCTGACAGGCACTGAGATGAGTTGAGCTAGCAGAATCTCAGGGGACCAGGCAGGTTTCAACGAAAACAGAAACTTGAAAAGACAAACTGAGCAGAGACTTCATAGCTCGTTGGTCCAGAGCAATGTTCTTTTCTTTGAGTTTCAGCCTAGCACAAGTTTGATCTTTGTCAAGGTCTGGAAAAAAGGAATACAAAAGCAGACATGATCCAAAACCAACCCTTTTCTTCAGTTATGTACAGAGAAATGACTGATAGCCTAGGAAATAAAAAATAGACATTTAATTGTGCTATTGGCATCGTCAGACTCAAAGTGAGAGAAAGGAACGTTTGAAATTTGTTCTAATATCTGCTGAAGTGTTGTGAGCTGGTTTATTATTTGTTTATGTGGGACATAGTGCTGTAAAGCAATATACAATTGTCACATGAGGCGACTGGGATGGGGATCCCTGTTCATTTGTGCGTTTTTTGACACAAAGATCTCATGAATGAATGTATCAAATACCTGGTCTTACAGGGTTATTTATGCTGTATACAATAGCTGCTTGATGAGAAAACACTGGAGGTGCTGGGCTCTGGATCAGAACTGGTAGGAAACCACATCAGTGATCTGATTCTTCCTGTACCATTGACGATGAAAGCAGATGAGGTAGATCTCCAATGCTTTGCTCATCCTGGAATCATGCTGAATGGGTAATAGGCCAAATCATTGAAAGGATCTATCACTAATACTTATTTAGGACCTTTTCCACAATCAGCACGTTCAAGTTTCTCATGTTGTTGTTTTAGCAGGGTTGGGAGTTTTCAACATTGAGATAAACCTTAATTTTGAGCAAGAGGCTTCCATTTCTGCTGTTTTGATGAACTAGCATGGAAACATAGATGTCTTCTTCAGGAAATATCAGACACCACATGGACTACTTGCCTAAAAGATTCTTGGAGACTGCTTTGTGAGTTTGAAAATATATAAATGTTAAGCTGTATCACAACCCAACAAACTCACTATCCAGAAGCAGTTTTGTAGTTCTTCTCTGGAGTAGTTGTAGAGACTGAATATCAGATCATGGGATACAACCATAACAAAATAATTTGCTTTTACCAAAACGCTGCAGGGCATGGCATACATGCACATCGTGGGACCTCTGTTCATTTGATTTATCAATGCACTGGATGATTTTTCTATTGCACTGTATTCTATGGTTACCATGCCTATATATATATATATATATATATATATATATATATATATATATATATGTATATATATATATATATATATATATATATATATATATATATATATATATATATATATGTAAATATATATATATATATATATATATATATATATATATATGTGTATATATATATATATATATATATATATGTATATATATATATATATATATATATATGTGTGTGTGTGTGTGTGTGTGTGTGTGTGTGTGTGTGTGTGTGTGTGTGTGTGTGTGTGTGGGTGTTATGTTAGTGTTTAGCAGCAGTTCAGACTCTACTGGGTAAATCTTATCTAGAGAGTCAGAGTCTCAAGTGAAAGGCTGCAATCCCCCAGCAAAGAACGCTAGCTATAAATTAGTTTTGTTTTTTTTTTCTTTCTAAATGAAGGTCAGAAGAGGCACATCCTTCCTTTTGTGATAATTTATCCCTATCTCCTGTTATCTCAGTTTTGCCCCCTTAATCCTAATTGTATTGTATAATTGTGTGATGTGGACCTCATGGTCTTTGAAGTATTGGCCTATCCTTTCATTATTACCTGATGCCTTGAACCTCTGCTAATTTTTTCTGCTCTGTTCTGTGTGTTATCCACTATTGCAGAAGAAAAAGAAGAAGCAGCTCAAGTTCAGTCAATTTGAATTTTTTACAAGTCTGATTTAACTATTTTATTGAGAAATTATATGTATAATACACATCTCTCTCTCTCTGTCTCTCTCTTTCCCTCTCTCTCTCTTTCTCTCTCTGTATAGATACAGTGTGTATATACATATATATATTACGTGTTGGAAAAACATTTACAGTGTGGTTTTCTGCTCCTTTGATTGATTCTTTGAGTCTTTGAATGCTACTTGGAGAGGGATAATGTAATAAATTCTACAGTATTGTGAAAAGACTTTGAGTGTATGTAATTGCTTCCAGAGTAAAACAAAAGGCCTGATGTGTTAGATATTGCAGGATCGTGTATTAACAATTTTTGTATACAAGTCTGTATATGTTTTACACTACCTTGACTATGAACACTCAGTATTTACATTTATGAAGTTATTACATGAAGCAGATGCAATATGATCCATAAATAAGGCTCAAAAGCAACTTAGCTTTATTCTGTAACTGATCATCAGTTTCCATTAGAAATGAGATTTTTCTATTTTGGTCTGGGATGTGAGGGCTCATGAGGAGATTAACTTTTTGTCAGATCAGTGTCTGTGTTTGTGTGTGTATTTGTTGACTTGGTTTAAACAAACCAAAAAAATAACATGACAAAAAATGTAAGATTTTTAAATGGAGTTCATATTATATGTCTAAACTAAATAAAAAAAAAAGTGAATTGAACTAGCCAATTGCTGGTATTGTGTAGTGACTGAATGTTTCATGTTGCTCAGACATCCACCATGAAACCATCTTGCTGGTGGTATAAACACAACTTACTGTAGATGTAATGTTTTTCGGAAAATGTACTTTGGGTTACATGTACATGTAAGTATGTTACACTTGGCCACCCAGAAAAATAAAAATGTGTGTATTGCAATGAGTTTTTACAGTTCTCCAACAGTTTAATAGAAAAAATATTCACTTGTAAAATAAGAAGCAAACACATAGTCACAGACACAAACATATATATATATATATATATATATATATATATATATATATATATATATATATATATATATATATATATATATATATATATATATATATATATATATATATACATACAAAATACATACAAACATACAAAATATGTATATACATACATATTTTGTATGTATGTATATGAACAGACAGCCATCACTAAATAGGATGAAAATACAGTAAGGGGTATTGAAGTGTCAGCCTTAGCTATTAAGTTTTCAGGAAGGACGCAGCAAAGCCCTGAGCTTCAGCACCATGGACAGTTCCGCTGCGGAGCTTACAGCGCTGCTCTCCGGGAGCCGGCTGGGCTAATGGGCTCTGCGTGTCGGCCGCTCCCCATTCACTAGTTCAAGATAGATGGATGGACACGTGTCCGAAAATAATCCCACTTTTATGTCACAGCGCGTTCACGCATGCTCGCCCTCGTGCTCGACACTGTTTATTTGAATTTTATTTCACAAATAGTCCAAGTTGATATAATGATCTATAGCACCTATGCATTTCCAAATCTTATAATGGTCTATCGTATGCATACTGAGTAATATAGTCATGCTATAAACTTTTATAAATTGTGCATGTTGTGATTTATTTTTTAAGTTCCCTTTTCCTATTACATGGAGTTCCGACTTGAAGTTTACGTTTTTACTCCGTAACGCGTTTTCCAGTAGCAAAACCCAAACCGTACCAGCATATTATATTTTATTCTCACAATTTCATCTCAGACAATAACCGGGCAGAATAGAGCAATATCGGGCTATAATAAAGAAAACTAAAGAGAAAATGCTGATGGAAATATTCTCAATCCTTGACAAAATCAAAACCCACTGAATTTCTCATTATCCCGCTAAATTGTTGCGGGGACTGTCGGGCGTGTATTTACTAGACAATCAGCATTTGAATAAGAAACATAGCTGACTTCTCCCTTGTGAGTGGGACGCTCAGCCCCTAAAATAATTTCCTGTTATCTAATTCATTGATCTCAAATGGAGTCTAAGCTGGTGTGGGTTTGCTGTCCCCTAAACGCCACACTGCAGACGCTGTTCTGTGAAAGATAGCGTAACGTAATTTAAAACTTCAATGAAAGCTGAAACATACAGTTCAAAACATGCAGTATACTACCTTGTGGTCGCAGATGAACATTTAGTCTTCCGATTTAGGAGGTGTGGAGGAGATATTTCGTTCTTACATTAAAAATAATACTGTCGTGCGGGTAAATAATAATAGGGTAAAAAAAAAAAAAATCTGGAATTCGGTGTAAGGAGGCTCTTTTTTTGTAGAAGAAAATGCTGGTTTTCTTAAGGATTGGGACCATTTCGGGGTTTATAGCGAAAGATATGATGGAAATCTTCTGGTTACATGCTGCAGGCTGACGCATGCGTATGTGTGGAGAGGGGGCGCAGAGAGAGCGTGAGAAAGAGACACAGATGGGGTTGAAATATGGGAATATCACAGGTTGAACGATCAACATTTTTTCTTTTTTTTTGCCCTTCATGGTCCAAAAGTAAAAGAATTTAGTTTTTTTTTACTACAGAACAATATCTTAGTATTACCAGGTAAAAACACTTACACTCATATATATATATATATATATATATATATATATATATATATATATATATATATATATATATATATATATATATATATATATATATATATATACATATATTGATATATATTGATATATATCTATGTATAGGCTGTGTGCGTGCGTGCATACGCGCGTGCATGTGTGTGCATGTATGTATGTATGTAGTCTTTTTTCTTGTCAAGGACTTTATGTAATAGTATATTAATATCGGTTATGTTTGCATCAAGTAATTCAAGTGACACGTTAATGAGGCTTAAATGAGCTTTAAAGTAGCCTAAAGTGCCGCACAGCCTATAGAGAGCAGAGACAAAGATGAAGTGCTGATATTTGGCCTACAACATCTGCGTGTCCTGCTGAGTGCTCGTGAGCGCATGCATACAGTATCTACAAATACCCAGAAATATAGGCCAATGACTACCTAAAATAAATCTATATTGCAGTGTGTAACTAACCAAAAACGACTATCTCCAGTCACAGTATTTTAACGTGTGTGGGGGGTTTGAGGCTGGGGGCAAAGAGGAAGAAAAAAAAATCTGTCTGCCTTTCGTTTAATAATCACAGCTGAAGGAATCATATATCAACCACATTAGCCCGAGGCCAATTAGGCAATGGTCCTCACTGAAATTAGCATTTTAAAACGATCACTCAGTGCCTCCTTAAGACCACATGCACTGTCACAATTACAGGCTCACAATGACGACTTTTCTAAAAAACGCTTTTACTTGATGTAATATTTTCTGAATGTTTGTAATTCCGTCCCGATGTGTAGTCTGAAGTTTCACTAGTTTCTGCGGCCGGTGTCGGTCTCAGCTGAGCTCTGCAGACGGGCCTGAATGAAATGTTACCTTTGTTGATGTGTTTTTTTTTCTTTTTTTTTAATAACTCCCTCATGGTTTGGGTTTTTTTTTTTTTGTGAAGCCTCCTCCTCCTTGTGCTGCCGAAGTGTCCTTGAGCCAGGTACAGAGGAGCTGGATATGTTTGTTCATTTTGCTTAAGTGGCTCCTTTGAATCCCATGGGTAATTTTTTTTCTGTTATTATGTTATTACTATGTTATTATCATTGCTGTTGTTATCAAGTCAGTACTACCCAGTTTTCAGTTTATATATATATATATATATATATATATATATATATATATATATATATATATATATATATATATATGTTCATGTGCAAATCATTTTAAAAGAGGCTATATTCTCTTATTCTCTTGCATGCCGTCTACCCTCTGGATTGAAGAAAGATTTAAATGGGAGAGGTTGAAGGTCCACGTTTGTTGCGACTCATTAGGTTTCATTAGATGGAATCGGAGAGGGATCACAAGTATTACCCCCTCTAGACACAAGCGCACGCACGCCCATACACATAGAAACACACACCCTTATTTCCTTTTTCTTTTTGTCTTCTACTACCATCCCGTCTTTTGTTTTTTGTTGTAATGTACATGCCTGTGTGTGTGTTTTTTTTCGTGAAGGTATTCTAATAGCCGGTCTCCGTGCTGATTGGGCGCTCAGGTTAGTGAGTGAACGCCCTGCAGATTATGTCAGATTGCGTGCGGAAACCAAACCAGCCCAGCCTTTGAACTTCACCGCTTTTGGCTCGTATTCACGCTCTTCCGCTCATTTCCAAACCAGGTGCTTGACGACAAACCTCAGAGAGAGAGAGAGGAGAGTCTGTGACAGAAAAAAAAAATCACAGTGGACACTTTTATGAATCCTGCAAAACTGAATGCGGAACATTGCTTTCACCTTTGTGGATTTTTTTTTTTTTAAAACGTGTGTGCAACTTTCATGTGTTTTTTTTATTTTTTTTGTTGCCGCAGGTCTGACAGAGTTGTGAGCGGACTTGGTGCGAGCGCGTCAGTGTTTTAACTCGGGGAAGAAGAACCGAACCTGGCGCTTGGATTTTTTCCCCTTTTCTTTTTCCTTTTTCGCTTTGTTTGCCCCCCCAGAAAGCAAGCTGAACATCATCGACTGTGGCATGACCGGTATAACTGGCATTTCGACAGGTGAATAATTTCCCCTAATTCCTTCCGATAAGAACTTTCCCTTGTCATTACTTTTTATTGGGGAAGGGGGATAAAACTTAAGTTTTTTTAAAGATGTCGAAACCCGCTGATCACATCAAGAGACCCATGAACGCGTTCATGGTTTGGTCCCGGGGCCAGCGGAGGAAAATGGCCCAGGAAAACCCCAAAATGCACAATTCGGAGATCAGCAAGAGACTGGGCGCGGAGTGGAAGCTGCTGTCGGAGTCCGAGAAGAGACCGTACATCGACGAGGCCAAGCGGCTGCGGGCACAGCACATGAAGGAGCACCCCGACTACAAGTACAGACCCCGGCGTAAGCCCAAAAACCTGCTGAAGAAGGACCGCTACGTGTTCCCGCTGCCCTACCTGGGGGACGCCGAGCACCTGAAGGGGCTGCCGGTGTCCCAGGACTCGCTGCTGGGCGCGGCGGACAAAGCCCGGGCGTTCCTGCCGCCCTCCTCCTCCTACTCCTTCCTCGACCCCAGCCAGTTCAGCTCCAGCGCCATCCAGAAGATGACGGAGATGCCGCACGCGTTGAGCACCAGCACTTTGCCGTACGCGTCCTCGTTGGGATACCAGAACGGCGCGTTCGGCACCCTCGGGTGCCCCAGCCAGCACACCCACACCCACCCGTCGCCCACGAACCCGGGCTACGTGGTGCCGTGTAACTGCACCGCCTGGTCGGCGTCCAGTTTACAGCCGCCCGTGGCTTACATACTGTTTCCAGGTATGACCAAGACTGGGATAGACCCGTACTCATCCGCACACGCCGCTGCCATGTAACCTTCAAAAAACTGCTTCTTTTTGTTTTGATTTCATTTTTTGTTCCCCACTTGAATACAGAACATGCATGTAAATAAGTTCCGGACAGTGCGCCCCCCAACCCCATCACAAAAAGGCATAAACTTTGTTGAGTTGCCGCGGACTCTTGGCCAAAAAAAAGAAAAGACAGAAAAGAAACTTTTGCAGAAATCCAACAAGTTCTTCCTGAGCAAAAAAAGGAGCTGGGGTTTGGACGTTAAGGATGGAGCCCATGTGAACTGTAAGAAAAATGTAAATGTTATAACGTTTATGGCAACCAGAAAAAAGGAGGCCTTTAATTTTATTTATTATATGTACATTTCAGTGCTGATATGCTGAGTTGTGTTGATTATCGCTATAGGCTACTCGTTTATTTTGAAAAATTGGCTTGCACAATTAGGGTTCTCATTTCCTGTATAGGCCAAAATAGTCCACGTTTGGTAATTTTATGACGATGTTCTGGATATAGGGCCGAAATCCGAACACATGGGCTGCTTTATATACGGGTTATTTTGTTTATATTAAAATACCTGAAGCATACAAATAGATGGACTGTTTAAGATGACAAAAGGGAGGGTGAAAAATCATTCAAAAGTTTCAGTTTGCATTATTTCCTGTGGATCACTCCTCCCTATTTAAGTTTTTTTTTAATAGCAATTATCATAATCATTATTATTATTATTATTTTTGAGGATCACTTCTATTTGAATTCAAGGAGTTCTATGTGTATTTTCTATTTAAGATGGTAATTTAAAACATGTCATGTTATGGAAAGGATATTGTATCCAGAAGGTTGATACCTCCTGCTCTTTGTTCAAGTGCTGAGCAAAGACATTTTGAATAAAGACAATCTGTCTTCAACCAGATCAATTTCCTGTATTTGTAGGTTATTGATTTGACAAAGATAATATCATCATGCATAGATGCAGAGGGGCGGCCAAAATACCACGATACAGCTTCATTAAATAAATATTACGTCATTAGACCAATAGAAAGTCATATTGATAATAATAATATAGGGATCAATAATGAATATTTAAAAGTTGTGATAATCCCCCCAGGGGTTTTTTAGATAAACAGACTCCACAGAACAAGTCGGTGCTCCTTCTTGTATGTGGCAGTTGATGCTGTCGACTTTAATTATTTCCTCAACCAGATTTAATTACCTGCGTACATATGCTGCTGCCTCTTTTTTAGTTGCATCGTTGTTGTGACAATTCTCCACATTATCAGAGATGCAGGCTTCAGGTGGGTTGTTGCTGCGGCGCTGTGACACCGGGATGAACCGGTTTGTGATGTTTGACAGCTCAACAGAGGCCCCCGGAGGGATTCCGCCCGTCCGACTTGTCTGACTGCTTAATCACTTCAAGGAGCTGCTTAATTATAGGTTTAAGTCATGGAACAAAGTCAATGCCATTTTTTTCTTTTTGTGCAACTTTTCTGACTACTTGTGCAGCAGTCATTCTACGGCTGCAACGGTGTGTCAATGTGTGTGTTTGCTGCTGCAGCCAAAACTCCGCTTGCACTTCTCTGCATTAAAACTTCTCCCACGAGCTCGAACCTGTACCAACTTGAATGAAACACGGAGATGAAAAAGCAAAAGCCAGATCGAACCAGAATTTCAATGTGAATATGGCAACATTTTCATTTTGGTTTTCCTTCTTACTCTCATTTTAATAGAGGATAATAGATTTGCGGGCAGTGCGCGCCGCCAGTGTGCAGCTTGGCCATATTAGTAGGGTGGCATTAATTAAAAAAAAAAAAAAAAAAAAAATCATGTCACATCCAAATTGTTTACTTATCTGCCAGGAACATATGTGGAGAGATGTTACCATTCTGCACTATTGCCCAAGGTGCAATCTAGTCCTGGGGAGGGAGGGAGGGAGAGAGGGAAGGGGGGAGAGGAGGGGAGGGAAGGGGGGGCAGATTTTTATGACAGACTTAGTCCTTATCTGCAGCTGTAAATTAGGGTGATACTTCATTGAACCGAATGGGAAGTTTTAGGCTACATCAAACCCCTAAAGCATCCTAATTCAACTTTGAAATGAGACAATTATAATTACTTTCAGAACTGTAGCTGCAGCCTCGGTTACACATATTTCAACCTTAATATATAAGACAGTGAAGTTGTTTGAAATCCCTTTTACAGCCACTTTTTTGCCGGCTAGAATTCACTCACTACCTGTAATTATCCAACTTAGTCACGGGAATTGACTGCGGTTTCAACGGCACTGAAATAAATAACGATAAACGGCATCTGAGAGGTATAATGGGAGGGAAATTATGATTTTAAATTATAGTGGAAAGGGTGTGGTGTGTGCGTCTGTGTGTGTGTGTATGTGTGTTTAAATCTCTCTTCCCCCCTTGACGTTTTTATTGGAGCACAACAGAGAGAATTCAATCTGCCTTATCTCTCCAGGACTCCTTTTCAGCACAAGATCAGAGAAAAAAGGAGAGGATAATTGTTCTTTATTTTATTTAATTTAACGCGACAGCCAGCGCTTTCAGGTCATTTATATGCTTCATTTAGTGATAACAGTCAACGAGGAGGGGAAACACAGTAAAGCTGCCGCTTTGACTTCTTCTTTTCATCATTTTATTCCCTCCACAACACTTTGGTCCAAAAAGAACACATAAAATACATTAAACAAATGTAAAATGAGGTGGCATTTTAATTAAAAACTGGAGGTCATTTACATTACTGCGTTTTAAGTCACCCTGGAACTGTCAGCAGCAACTGGAGTTTGATACGTGACTTATATGCGAGCTAAATTCTTTAATCACAAGAAAAAGTACCAAGAAGGGGCTGTTGATGATGTTTTTAATGACGAGGATGATGATGATATGTAATTATGGTTAGGTAAGCTGATGATAATGATGACAGAGGAAGAAGTAATTGTGTTGAAATGGAAGTTCATAATCAAAAGATCCATTTATTTTTTCCGCGTCTTCGTGTCAGCGGCAGATTAATGGCAACATAGGGATGTGAAAGCTAATCCAATTCCAGCATACTAAATATTGACAACGCCAAAATAAATAAATAAATAAAATAAACACTAAAGAAAAATAATCACTGGCTAAATCCCGGTCTATCTGAAATTGAATCTGGGATACCATTTTGACGGGAGAAACAGTAACCGTACAGTTGTGTTGTTTGAAGACACGGGGGGGTTAAATTTGGGAGTCCCTGGATTCTCATTTGAAAGAAATGAAATGGTGAACGAGCTGATAAAGAAAAAAGACTGGGAGGAGATTGAGGGAGTGCATGAACTGAGAGAAAGGGAATCATGCCACGCTTCTTCAACACCCCGCGCCGGTCCGAAAAGTGATTAAGACCCACACTTTATTCTCTCCGACTGATATGAAGACACTGCGCGTCTTTTACTATCACTATTTATCGGATGCATGCACATGCACACACACACATGCACATGTTGGAGTGTGATTCTTCGGAGATGGTCAGACCTGCAGCATCGGTGCAGGACGCGGATGCGCTTCCAGCAGGGTCGCTCCCTGCACCGGACAGAGAGCTGAGGGTTCAGGCCGCTGCACGACCTGTCCGGTTAAAGCTGCTCTCCTGCAGCGACTCCCACTACTGAAAACTACACCACATTTTACAGAGGTGCGCTAAAAAAGGCGCTCAGAGCAAAGCGAGTCTTGGACTGATCACGCCTTTTTTGCACAATTTTACTGAAAATATTAAAGAAACTGTTTCAAAAGCAAAACTCCATTTATGGATACGCGTTTGGACTGAGGGGATATTGGTGCAAAATGTTGTATTATCTTGTACAACCTCATCTGTGCCAAAGTTTTACTGAAGTGGGTTGCACAATGTTGAGTCCTTTTTTTGTTACTTTTCTCGATATTAAAAGGTAACATCTACAGTGTGTAACAAAAATCACCGTTTTCTCTGTCTTATCCGTCGCCCGGGGTAACCAGTTATCCCATTCTTTTAAATCTTTTACATTTAAATTTAAATTTCTACCAGACGTTTATATGCCAATGAATTACATCAAATGAGCAAATAAGAAATGATCTCCACAATGGCATACAATTGACAAGAAATGTATTTAATTTTGCATTTCTACAACTTTCTTCACATTATGATTTTTCAACATTTTTACTTTTTTCTTGACTTTTTCTTTCATTAACGTTTTGGAGGCTGCAGCTGCTGCTTCTGTAGTTTCTGATCACACAATCTGAGGTCAAGTCCCTATAATTAAATAATAATTATTATAATAATGATAATAACATTTTTTGTGAAGAATAAAGTTCAGCAAGTTAGTGATCTTTTGACTGACTGCTTTTTTTCAGGATCATACACAAGCATGTGGCTGCTTTTGTGTGTCAGTGATTAAATACATGAACACTTTTGCTCAAAATAACCTTGAGTTATTCATGAATAATCAGCTTTTTGTTTTTCAGTACAGCAATTGGTTTAAGATTTGATATAAAGTCTAATTCTGATTCTCATTCTAATCTTCTAATCCCCAGATATTCAGTGAAACATGATTTCCATTTTTTACGACACCTTTATAGATCTTTTGAGGAAGAAAAGATTGAAAATATAAAAATATGAATACTAAACAATATAGAGATTAATGATCATTGTGTGTCAATAAAATTGTTTATTTATATATATATATATATATACATATATATATATATATATACATATATATACATATATATACATACACACACATACACATATACACACATATACACACACACACATATATATATATATATATATATATATATATATATATATATATATATATATATATATATATATAATATAAAAAATATATATACTTATATATATATACACACATATATATAATATAAAAAAATATATACTCATACACATTATACAGTATATGCATATACACGTATGTACAGATATATACTTTTTCTGGTGTTTTCTTGTTCTTTTCAAAAGTTACTTGACACCTTGAGGATTCTGTGATGTTTGATTTATGTGTCCATTAGGTATGTTTGAAGAACTCTTCAGTCATGAAATGAAGAGAGGAGCTCTGTAATCTTTACCACGTAAGCTCATGTGACTCTCCTCTTTAATCAGGTCTCACTTCTTTATCCAGACAATCTCTTTAAATTTCCTTCACAAAATACCCTTTTGGAAAAGTGCCATAACCACAACGGTACAACGGTTCCTGTTGAAATGACACACGCTGAACGTTGAACAGAAAGATGAATGTAGTCACATTAGCAAAGATGCAGGCTGCATATGGCCAAGTTTCACTGCGGCCACCACCAAGGCTTTGGGGAGTTTATTCTCTATTAAATTCAAAATAGGGTTGTGTGTCCCCCAGTATTAATAACAGACACTAAACTTGATATATATATATATATATATATATATATATATATATATATATATATATATATATATATATATATATATATTTCACAAAACATTTCACAATTTATTTGGTTGCCATTTTTCCATTTTTAACTTTCTCAACCACAGTATTTGTAAAACCCTGGTTGTGGTTCCACTATTGCATCCATGCCATAAAATAAAGGAAAGCTCTTATACTACCAGGTGTAGAGGATGAAAAGGAATATCCGCTTCTGATGTCAAGCTGTGAGAGATGCCTTTGAAGGGTGGCTAGCAACTCTCTCTCTCACACACACACACACACACACACACACACACACACAAGCACACAGCTACCTGGCTGCTGTAGTGCCGTCAGCGGCCCAGGTTGAGGGCAGCACTGGCCGGCCGAGCCAATGGAATCCCTCAGTAAAGAGGATGCTAATCGGAGCTTCGTGTGCCTGAGCATGTCTTTCTGGGCCAAATGAGATTAGAGAGAGTGGGATATGGCAAAACGACGTGCGTGGGGTTCTGGAGGTGAAAGGTAAAGGCACTTATCAGGAGGGTTCCCCTGGGGTCTTCGACGGCTGACTCAATCAAAACCCTGCACGCACTTCTCACTGGATTAGACTAATCAGGAAGGAGCAGGGGATGTATAGACCACTTATCTGAATAAAAAACATTGGGCTCTCTTTCCCTTTGAAAAGACCCTACAGAAATGTTTGTTAATTTCATTTATTACAGGATGCTTGTCGATGTGGCAATCTTCCATGGAATCATTAAAAAGGGCTCTTCCACTTACTGAAGGCACGCACTGTTTACATGTTACAAAGATAGAGGAGCCTTTGATGCCCCCCCCCCCCCCTTCACTCATTGTCTTCATTATTTACATATTTACTGAGATTTTTCCCCCCCCGTTTATTTTCACCATTTGCGTTTCTCATGCCACAACATATCATGGTGAAGGTGGTAAAAATAACAAAGACCCTGAAAGGTATATGAATATTTAATTCAGGAATGACTTCAGAGCCAGACAGGCCATTAGCAGTCAAAGCAATAGTAAAAAGATAACAGCAATTTTCACACTTAAGATTACCTCCAAATTAATCTCTTTTTCTTGGAGGTATATGGGGTAGTTGACTTTTCTATCTTTCATGTCTCCATTAAAAGGTTATTTAATCCAAGTTTCAGCTACTTGTTTGAGGAAAAATTCAAAAAACAATAGAAAAAATCTGAGTGAGAGCACATCAAGAAAAGGGATAAACTAATACAGAAAAATTGACAACAGCTAAACTTTTTAATTATGCAAAATCTTTTTTGTGTTTTTTAATGGGATGAACATATATTTTATAGATTTGCAATCTATAAAATTTTGAATATAGAAAAGGGGTTTTACTCTCACAAAAATATCCATCTTGACAATCTCCAGGCTATCCAGATGTGGCCAAATAAGAAAAAATAAAGAATCTTCAGACGAAATAGTTTCTTGCTAGCCACATTGTGACGAAAGTGAACAATGACTGGTGCTTTTCACTGATTGAATACATTGATTTTTCTTTAATCTGATGAGTAAAAGTACACTTGACACTGATGCGTCATCCAACCACCTGCTCAATGCTTTTTAAAAAGTGACTGTCCTGTTTGGACTGACTTCCATTCAAGACTTCTTAGACATTCCTGTGTAACAAACTATATAATGTTGGCAAGAAGTGGTGCAGGAAGTGGCGATGCACCACTTACTCTCACTGCCAGAAGGCCTTGATGCCGTACTCTAACTTATGAGGTACTAATTCTTTCTGATGTACTGGGAAATACTCAGTAAATATCGTACATGTATAGGAATGGTAATGGAGAACTTGTTTAGAACCAGTTCCTAGTGTTTAAATTCCTTTGCAATCGTTTGCCAATCTTGCAAACAATTCCCTTTTTCAACAGTGGGCACGAATTATGTCATCACGCAAGTTGCGTAGCTAACGTTGCGTAGCTAACGTTGCGTAGCAGTCAATAGTAAACATGGCACCGAAGTGATACAAACACTCTAAAGTCTGGTTAGATTTCAGTAAAAAAGAGAAAGCAGGGCAACTGGCAATACTCCAGGGGAAGAGACACTACCAACATGCAAAAACATTTGCGGGCACAGCGTGCAACCCTAACCCATTTTCCAAATGAGAATCGATAAAGAACTGAATAGTTAAGCAGCGGCTTAACCCAGCGGCTATGAACATAGTTGAAAAGAAATGACTAAAGTGGATGCTTTTGTACTGAATTCCTGTTATATTTTGAGAAAAACATGTCAGAGATTGATTAAGACTGAAAAGGCTGTAAAATTGCTCCTTCAACTACTTCAAGAAGCAATGTGTAAAATAATAGGTGAATATATCAACCAAAAACCTAGAAACAGCAAGAAAACAAGAAAAAAATAAGTGCAGTGCAGTACAAAAATGAGTATGTATTTTGCTAGTGAGATCTCTACCGAGCTAGCGTGTTAAATAACTCCCTTTGGTTCGTCCAGTCTGTAATACCAGTGTCTGCCATGTGTGGCGGTAGAGAGCAAGATAGCGGTCTAAAACATGGGGCACAAATAAGCCACATGGTTTGCCGGCATACTTAAACCTGTTGTCAGTCACGTAGGTACTACCTGTGTCTGCCCCTAAGATACACTTTTAGGGTAGGAAAACAGAAACAGCAGCTGAAGCTCTTATGGGGAGAACTTTGCCACCAACACAACCACCTGGTGCAGGGAACAGGCCTCATCAGGAAGATACAACAGGCCAGATGAAAACGGCTAAAACCAGAGTAAATGTCAGCAGTGCTTTCCCCCGTTGGAGACAGCTAATGGACGGCGGAAAATTTTACTTTAATGCGGAACTTGCAAATTTTCTTTTAGATTTGTTAGTAAACTGCTGCTGATTATTGTTTTGCTAAATAGTTTTGATGGCAGAGTAAGTCAAGTAACTACGGTGTTAATTCAGTTCCAAATGTATTGATCTTAACTACGTCCTGCCTGCCCGCAGTAGATTGACTCGGCTCTGATTTGACTTGTTTCAGAATTGCAACAGCAAAAAGAAAAAGCGCCACTGAGAAAGACGGCTCAGAAATGGAGAGGGTTTTAGAAATCATGGCGAAAAAAGAAAAGTGTGACTGAGAAAAATGATTGCAGGTGAAGATACAGATTTCTTGGTTACAGATTCTGTATTTTGATTCAAAGATTTTGGGTTTTGGTTCCCAAAACATTTGGCATTGACTCGATAAGGAGGGACTGTGCCTTTTCTGTTTTTTTACGCAAGCGTAGACCAATTCACTTTGCGTAGGTATACTGCCCCCATTTGGTGGGAGTGTGGAGTATGAATTAATTTTTGGATTCACATTACCCAATGCTCCTTTAAACTGTCTGAACAAAAAGGAAAGTAAGAGTGAAACAGAAAAAATATATCTAGATGTGACTAGACTCACTTAAGATAATGAATCCTGCCTTCAATCTGAAATGAAGTGCCCTGACAAAGGCCTTATGGGGGGTTTAGACCCGTCACCAAAATTAATTTCTTCAAACCTATTCTATCAACACACCTAGGAGCCGTTGAATTTAGTTTTTGTTTTACAATTAGAAACAACACCATTTATAAGGACACATCATGTATATCTTTGAGATGCAACAGATTTGATAAACCTGCACTTTTTGACACTATGTGAATGAGCAAGCATTGTGTACGTTATATTTGTTGCAAAAGAGTACCATTTAACAAAAGTTGCATGGTTTCTCATGATATTTGTATAACTGCATAACAAACCAAGTGAAGAAAATATCCCTCTGCACTAGTACAACATATTCACCTGTTTATACCCACTTCAGGCCTAATACATGTGCCATGTGAAATCACCAGGAATGCAAGAGCTCTGATGCTATTATCATGGAAGCTATTATGCACTCTCTCTGAGAGTCTGTACATATGTCTCCTGCCTGCAGCAAATTATAAGTGATGTGGGGGAGGAAAAGGAATTAAGTTATATGGTTTCTTGCACATGTGTGTTTAAGAGGTCTCCATAATACATAGTACATGTTTCAACATCAATACACAAACAAAAACAAGTCCTACAATGTGGCAGCTGAATATATTTGAACTTGTGTTGTCCGTGCCACTGTTGTATTCTCATTCTGATGTGGTAATGTGTTTTTCAATAGGCTGACAAGTCTCACTGCCTGTGAGCAGTGAACTGAGCCGCCATGGCATCTAAGAAACTTCAAGTATGTCACAGCAGCAATTACGTCTTTATAATGATTGTGACTGCAATCATGATGACAGTTCTAAAGTCCTATGGTATTCCAAGATGAACCAACACCCTACTTAAATTGTTTACCATGTATGCAATCAATACAGAAATCTTTTTGTTTGATATCCTGATTGACCTTGGCACAAAACTGAATGTGAAGTTACTCCTTCACTCTCCATTTACTTGATAGAAAGAGAAAATAGTGTGCAGTATACAACGCTGTTAATGCCACAAAGCCACACAGAAATGATTATGCCAACTAATTATCGCAGCAAATATTTGAGGAGCAGAAGATGAATAAGATATCAGCCTTGTAGAGAAACTTAATTTACTGTATTGTTGAATAATGTGGGTTTCAGGTGCCACTCATAGTTAGTTTCCTGCTGAATGCTTGTTTATTTTACCCTTGTTTCGGTTATTATTCAAAGAATTGAATTGACTAACACAGACACACATACATCTATACAAAAAAACACTCTGTGACTAATAATCTTATGTCACATGCCAGTGAATACAGTCACAATAAAGTGCTCCACGACTCTTAGAATTTGGTCGTCATACTTCTCGTATGAATATCTCGTAAGAATATTATTTTTATTCAATTTATTTTAAACTGATCAAAATGCAACAAATACAAAAGTGATTAATTTAACCGTATCAGGTTCTACTGGATCAGTCCTTTGTCCCACCACCTTAAGTTTCCTTGGCAGGATATTGAACGTCCACATCAGCCCTAATGACCTCATTGGACAGTGATAATTAAAAATAAAATAGTAGCATGAATGTTTTTGTGAGAATTGGTAAATGAGAAATGTTGAAAAGTACTTTAAAGAACCTGGACAAGGTTAAGCATGTACTGTAGATGTATAAATGCAAACCATTGATCATCATATCATTGAAAAAAATCATTGAACTATCCTTTAAAGTCTGACATATGAAATGATACACAGAAAAATCTTTATATTTTATTTGAAGTATATATTATACTGTTCTGTATATTGTAATAAAAAACATTTTTTTTATTAAAAAGTTTAAATAATCTTTTATCTCCATGAATATATTGGGTAATCCCATTTTTAATATATCTTTATTCTCCTTTTTAAAATTCTACAAAACCTTTTGCTTATTGGGTTGGTGCAGAGGACTTAAATGTTCAAATCAAATATGATGCAGGCTTCAAGGGTTTACCTGAAAAAAAGGATCCTAGGATTGAATTTAATTTATTTGAACTGAATTGAAGTGTGTAATGGTAGACAATATCAAGTGTAATCTTACAGTTTTGTCCCCGTCAGCTGTGAAGGATAATACAATCTTCATGTGGTCAGCATAATACGCATTTTTACTTTGGATCTAAAGGAGACACATGGACTTCTTCAAAAACTTGCATGAACACTTTGATGCAACCAGTGTTGATTAACCAACTCAACACAAGTTAGTTCTCTTATAATCACACGACATGGAGATAACTTCGGGGGGTCGGGGACAGAAGGTTGAGGTGATTACCAGGACGAGACAGGCGAACAGGTCGGGGTCGGTAACAGGTGATCAGGCCGGGGAAAACTGATGGAAAGTCAGGCACGACACAGGAACAATCTGGCAGCGACTGGCCGGGAGTGGAGTGCTTAAGTAGAAGCCCAGGGATGATAGCAGATGTGGAGCAGGTGTTGAAGCAGGAGAAACCATAGTGACACGAGGAGGTGGAGCTACAGGTGAGGGAGGCAGGTGTGGAGCTGGAGTGGATGTGACAAGTCCTCTATTTTTTAAATATTTTTTTGATATGGCGACCATGGTCTTTGGCTCATATCGACAAATATTTGAGCAAAATTGTAATTAGAATTATTAAGTCTGAAGTAGTCTGTTAAAAAAATAAAAACCAATATTACTGCATAAGTTAATAAGGGGCTGCTTGCAATTGCTGTCATGTCATTTTATGTCTTTGAGGTCTCACAATGTGAGACCTTGAATACATAGTAATAATGTTCATTATCCTGCAAACCAGCTTAGTGAAATATAAACGAAATGACAAGTGAGTGGTTAGTCAGCGTGTTGGAGGGAGAAGAAATGAGTCAGTGTAAAGACTTATTTTATATAAGACACACTTACAGACACCTGGGTTGGAATGCTTCCAAAAAAGCTGTTGGTGTACCGGAACAAGCAGGATCCACAGAGACTAAAACTTGCAAAACCTATCTGCTGCTGATACTGTAATGTTCAATGAACAGTCATAGTTATCTGCTTATGAACTTTAATGAGAGTCGAGAGAAGAACACATGGATCTGGAATCACCGCTGCTTCCGTACACACTCCTGCTGCACATGCTCACACTGCAGTCTCAATCTCAGATCACTCCGCAGCCTTAACTAGTCCCATTTATTACTGGACATTACAGCTTCCTTCCTTTGAGTAACTAAAGAAGTATGTGTCATAATAAATCAAATTCAAGCAGTGTGAAATAAAGACAGTATTGAAATAAATAAACTCTTTCTCTTAGTGCTTTTGCTGTCTTGTTAAAACAATAACATGAACTTAGTCAAGTATTTCTGTAGAGTAAATGCATGACAAATCTTTCAGGTGAGATGGCTGTTTCACTATTCTGCCTTTGATGTGGTGACAGCCGCTGGTGTTTGCATTGTTGTTGATTCATCTTGCTGTTGTTCATTATTTTTTTCTGCCATGTTCTTTTCCGTGGTTTCCTCCTCCTCATCAAACTGAGGCTGAGAGAGAGAAGGGGGCTGTAGACGCAGATGGCGCCTGTTCCTCTACAGAATGCCATCTTTGGTGTGAATCAGCACGGCCGGCCCATGCTACATGGGGCTCTAAGCAAAATGTGATTTTGGGGCCCTCTATTACTGCCAATAATACTGATTATTGATCATTCACACACCCACTATAAACTTATTTCATGTTCTTCCCTGTCATTACAAATACACTTGTAAAACTAGATGTAAGAACTTTTTGTTGTAGTTAGATTGCAATCCACAGTGATTAAGACCATGGAAGCTACAACAGATTAACAAACTTGCAGAAAAATCTTTCAATTAATATTTTGCAAAGTCAGCAACTGGCCCTACTGGCCACACAGAGAAGCAACAGGTCAAAGGTCAGAGAGCTGCACAGTTGCAGCAGAGTTGTTTCCATCATCCTACTGTCAGCCTGGCAGGTTTTTACCATCTATGGTTTTTAATCTGAAATGGAGCAAATTCAGCTACAAGAGCGGCCTGGGGTTGATTTAAACTTAATATTTAAAGTGTTATAGTACTAAGTGTGATACTGAGTGTCATCTACAGTGTAGGCCTACTAAAAGAAACAAAATAATCAAATACATCATTCATAAACCATTTACTGTAAACACGTTATCTACTTTATTTTTGGTTTTAAATAAACTGCAACTAAACTAGTCAATATTCCAGCAGTAGTCTACTCTAGTCTGTTAACATAATATTGTTCATGTAATAATATTAATTATTGTGTTTTTGTACAATAACATACCTTTGATAATGTATAAATCATCACTCACACATAAAAAAAATAATTGGATTTTTTTTATTTTTTTTAAACTCTTGGGGGCCCCCTAGTGGTCAAGGGGCCCTAAGCAGCTGCTTATTTCACTTATGCCTTGGGCCGGCTCTGTGAATCAGGTAGGTATTTGTAGGCAGCCTTGGCTCTGGAGTTTGCTGCTTTCACTAGGGCGATGTACGGCCACCGTGGGAGAAGCTTTTCTTCAAGTGCGGGAATAAGAGTATTTATTTGATGGCCTAGCATCAGTTGGGCCGGACTGTAACCTGATGCTTGGATGAAGAGCAAATGAGGGATCTGCGGCCTTAACTAGTCCCATATTACTGGACATTACAGATATCTCTCTGTCTGATAGCACAGGGCATCTTCAGAAGTCCTGTAGTTTTGGTCATATCAAGTCATGCAGACAGAGCTGGTGCCAGGTTTTGGCTTTAACAATGTATGCTTTTTATATTCTTACTATAATTGTCCTTAAAGCAGCCCTATGTAACTTTTCCACCTTAATATAATATTTCCAGAGTCATTGTGATGGTACATCAACTTCCAACAGGTTTAATGAACCTCTGTCATGGTCTGGGGGGTCTGTATCGCCTTCACTGGCACTATGTAACTTTGAGGAGCATGGTAGGAAAATGCCCGGACAAGAATAAACATTGGCCCGGCGTTCACTCGTTGGCGTGAGCTGAAAGACGAGGAGGGATGTCCGACAAGAGAGACAGAATTGTTATGATACGATGAAATGTAAATGTAGAGTTCTATGTTCAAGAAGAATCAAAATTAGAATGTTTTCACATACTTGCGTTCTAGTATTTTTCCTGAGAACCTTAAAATTGTGCAGGGCTGATCTGCAAAATATAAGGAATGGGCATTCAGTTATTCACACGTTATAAAGTATTTTTTTATTTTGTCAGTAAGTATGTTGGACTACTAATTTATGACAAAGTCTCTCTAAAAAACGTTTGTAGTTTGGAGCGCATTATCTGGCTGAAACAGGACAGGGGGGCGGGGGTGACTTCACTAATAAAACCAAATTGAAGTTATTGATTTTCAACATCGTCATATTATATTGTTTAGCCAAAAATAGTTACTTTACCTCTTCGCTATCCATCCTGCAAACGACCGCTGAAAACAGAAAAGTAGTTTTGAAAGTCCGTCCCGTCTTATTTCATTCACTGTCAAAACAAATGCAGCGACGGGACAGGAGTTTTCCGGCAGTACGCGCTGGTGCTCATGGGAAATGTAGTGTTCTTTCTGGTAAAGCACTACCGCTTTTGTCCAAAGGAGCCGCCAAACTCAACAAAAGCTGAAAGTTACATTGTGCTGCTTTAAAAGAGCATGAGGCTCCTTTTAAGAAATGAGACTCTCTAGCGCCACCCTTCACCACGACGGCCGTCGGGGGTACTGCAGCCAACAGTGAAGCCGGCACGGGAGAACGGGGAGAACGTGCATGCAGCGTCATGTGACGTCACATCCGCAGCCCAGCGCGGGAAATTCGGGACCGAATTGCAGCACATTTTGCAGCACACAGCCTGTTCAAGGCAATGGAGAGATACACTAGAGGAATCATTCTTTTGGGTTTGGAACGCTTCATCTGACATTATTACTAGAAAACTTAAAATGTATACGAATTTTTTTCATAAATCCTGCCTCAATCCTGCCTCAAGCTCCTTTAAGTAAACTCTGTATCTTTCTGTCATTCTGTTTATAGACAGTATCCTCTCATAGGTGCCCAAAGACATGGCTAATAAACGCTCCTTTTTTTATGACACAATGCTTTTCATAAATCACTGATGAAATCTTTCCTGATGTTTGGTGTAAATGTTTTCTACACACAGCTTATACACCTTAACCAGTGAACACCATTTTGGTGACCCCAAAACCACAAAAATCAGCACATGTTGTCATTATGTTATTGGTCAACTGTTAACTCAATTAAGATGTTAAAGTTTAGCATTTGAGTTTTATATTTTGTAGGTTTCAAATTGTAGAAAAATCAAATATGTTTGTATGCAGCTCACAATCAGAAAGCAGGCAAGGCCCATGTGACCAACTCATATCCCTGAGCAGAGTTGTGGTATAGTAACCTCAACAGTATTTTCTTTATCCTGAGGTGAACACATCCCGATGGTAAAGAAATAATATTTAGAATTCAAACCAATACATGGGCATTGATGGGTCTTTCTGGTCATAAAACTACAGTGAAAGTTTCTGTAGTTTTTATGTCGTCTTAGAATAAACAGCATTTATCACCGGTCAGAAAATGTCACCTCTTCTGGGTCTTAGTTTGCATGTTCTCCCCGAGCTTGTGTTTCCTGCAGGTAGTCCAACATCCTCCTACAATCCTAAAACATCTTTGTCAGGTTAAATGTTGATTCTAAATTTGCCATAGGAGTGTGTGTGAGTGTGTGTGGTCATCTGTCTACATGTGGCGCTGTGATGTTCAACTCATCAAGGGTTGATGATTAGCAACAACTTTTTGTAACATATCTTATTAAACCATCTGTAAGCAGTAAGGGGGCACTTAGTATTGATCATTTGGCTTTTATGTTATTTTTGCTTCATTTGAACAGCACTGTAACTATTTATGTATGTTTATGTATACATTATTTTCCTGAGGTTGTATTTTGCACCCTAATGTTGATATTTCAAAATTTATAAAAATAATATTCAGATCTGAGTAACTTTTTTACGCCTTTACTGTAAGTGTATAATGAGAAAAAAATACTTATTTTAGTGCACATAATACTGAGGCTTCAGACTTCCTCTTTGGCGTGAAACAGCACATTTGAATTCATGAGGATGTCAATCAAAATGTATAGTTTTCAGCAATGAAATGAACAAAAATTAGTTCATCTAAGGGGGTGATGTCTTTTGAAAAGGAGGGGGGTTGTTCCCCAAAAACAAATACGTTATTGTCAGATAATTGATAAAATTATTATTTAGTTATCTGTTTTGATAAAAATTGAGTAAACATTAAGAACATGCAGACCAGTGTAATGGGGGCATTTTAAGAGTCTTAAGCAACCACTGCAGCGGGCCATCGCAGGGTATTAAACAGACCTCCTTTGTCTCTCTGGAAAATGTCAAGGTGTAACTGATATTTCTCACCAGGCCCTTTATCTTTGTGCAATGTTTCAGCTCCTCTGATCTGGGTTCATGCTGACCTTTACCAGTGTAATATTTTCTCCCGCTTTTTTCGGGCCTTACTGAAAATATCTCAATGGAATTTCAGCATGGTGTCTTTTATTTGAGACAATCTTCCCTTCTTCCTCCTACCCGCATCCGCTTTGACAACAGCTATTTAAGTTGAGACTCAGATTGTTCAAATGCTGTTTGATCCAAGCTTTATTGTAGATGTCTGTCCAGGCTCTGAAGATCCGTCTTTCAGCAAACTTCTGCTTTCTACCATTGTCCTTGGATACTCACTTTGGTAATTCTACTTCACATTGTCTTAATACATACAAAACAGCTTGGAAATGAGAATAAAAATAATAATAATATAAGATCTGGGAGATTAATATTTTACCTTGGAAGTCTCAATATTTTCTAGTTCTTAATAAATATTGCAGAGAAAAGCATTTTTCTAAGGCCAGTTTAATATTGTGTTTTTATTTTAACTGGACTTTGGTCTGAGTTTTTATAGAGTAAAAGAACTGCGGAGCATCTCTTTAAAGTGGTGAATCAGAAACTAACTTTACCATCCTGGATCTCTAAAGCACTGAAAGCGGCTTAGTCGTCCAGCCCTGCAGAACCGCGATCCGAACGGTTCGGTTTCCTGCTACACACTGACGTTATAGCCGCTGAGCAGGCTACCAGCGATGACACAGAGGAGGAGGTTTATACCTGGAGGTGCTGCAAATGCTGCTCTCGCAAACGTTAAAAAGTTTCAACGAAACTCAAAATAAAAACTAAAATCCGCTGCTGATGTCAGCACGTTCAAACTGCCCGGACCCTGCGCCGCCGGGGTCTGCTTAGTACACACAATATGACACATCCATTGGTAGGTCAAATATGTGTCATATATGGTCACGAATCATTGGTTGTGTCATAATTTCAAAATACGTTTGAACGCCTTTGGCAAAAAGACCTGAATGGTCTTACTTGATATAAATTGGGATGACTGATTGGACCATCCAGTGGATCGCTAGCCATCAGAGGTGTTCATAAAGCCAATCACGCAATGCAGCACCACTAGCTATGTCATATGTAACGTTGGATGTTTAATGTTTATGAAACAAGCGCCCGCTGAATTGTGGAATTAATGTTGGATGTCACAGAGCAGCAACGCCAACATCGACATAAGTCACTTTGAGAGTTAGCTACTGCTCGCAGTGACTACGGTAGCTTTCAGTCGGCATAATAATGAAGACAAATTGGCATTGAAATAACTGGACTGTAATGTGGATTTTCCACATTTGAAGAAAGAAGAAGAAGAAAGATTCCCTTAGTACTCCCACAATGGGGAAATTCTTTCTCTGCATTTAACCCATTTTCTAGTTGAACTAGTAGCAGTGGTCTGCCATGCAATGGCACGGCGCCTGGGGAGCAGTAAGGGTTAAGGGCCTTGCTCAGGGGCCCAAGGTGGTTGACTTTTGGTTGCAATCCAGTGGCTTGAACCTGGGTCCTCCAGACTCCAGCCCTCCTCTGTAACCACAAGGCTGCCACTCCCCCCATAAAGAAAGGTCTAATGAGGCTTCCCGACCCAGGTGGGACTTGAACCCACAATCCCCAGCTCCGGAGGCTGATGCCTTATCCATTAGGCCACTGGGCCACAATGAATGAGTTCTTATTAACTGTAGTAGTCCGGTTATTCCATTGAACATACTGAAATTGTGGGTAAATTATCACCTTCCAGTTGTAAAGAATTTGTTAATGGGATTTTTTATAGTTTTATTGGTGATTTAAAACATCAGAGTCACATTTCAACTAATCAAGTCAATTGATAAATAATAATAACTAATTGATTCACAATGACCAGGAACTCTATTTGTTATTCCAATGTGGCCACAATGTATAAAAATATAACACTAGGGAAAAGGGTTGGTGTCTGGCTTGATCTGCCGGCATACACATGTGTTGATGATACCCTTCTATTAATGGAGGAAAAATCCCCAGTGATCACTGAAATAGTAATAATGAAAAATTAGTAATGAATAATAATTTACAGAAATTTGACTAATGAAATTCAGGCCTCGGTTCTGAATTTTTTTTATGAACAAAGGTGGGTTTTTTTGTGTACGTGTGCTGGTGAAGAAGTGTTTTCTTCACCAGCCCTCTTGCCAGTCTACTATATTTTATTAGTCCCTCAAGAAAAGGTAAAGAAGAAAAAAAAGAAAGAAAAATAAGAGGACTAAGATCACCAAACCCCTTTTTAAACAGAGGGACCACCACCCCGGTTTGCCACTCCAGCAGCACTGTCCCCTTCCTCCATGCAATATCACAGAGGCGTGTCAACCAAGACAGCCCTACGACATCCAGAGACTTGATGGACTCAGGGTGAATCTCATCCACCCCCGGTGCCACTGAGGAGCTTACGAACCACCTCAGTGACCTCGGCTCAGGTGATGGATGAGCCCGTCCCTGTAGTCAACTAGTAAATATACATATTATGGAAATTTGGTTTGAGAGAATCAGTTCAACCAAACTAATAAAAATTAACAGGAACACCTAAAAAAGACTGAAAATGACACTTTAAACTAAAGTATGTATAATTAGCCTCACAATGTTTTCAAACTTATAGTCAGTCACTGTGACAATTTTGAGGGTGAAACTCTGCTGTGCTGTTTGGTATCATGGTGTTCACCACGCTGAACTTGGACCAACAAAGAGTTGTCTGAGGAGCTCCGAAGGAAAATTATTAACAACCAGAGGATCATCTCCAAACAGTGTGTTGTTTCTTTGACTACATTTGTAAATTTCTATCAGAAATTTAGGGTCCACAAGATTGTAGGACACCTGGACGTGGTAGCGCAATGAAGTGAAGAGACGTATATTATGGATTGTAACCAAAGAGCCCAGAACAACTTCCAAAGAGATTCAAGATGAACTCCAAGGTCAAGGTACATCAGTGTCAGATTGCACCATCTGTCACGACTTTAGAAGTGGGTGGCCGAGGAGGAGTCTGGTGAAAGCAAATCATAAAAAGCGAGACTTAAATTAGTCAAAATTCAAATTGACAAGCTGTGATGGAAATTTTTAGTCACTCTGACCAGTAATGTGTCTGTGCAGTTTTGGTTCAGCTGTCTGACACAGCTGCAAAGAAGTTGTTTTTAGAAATGCTTGTTATTTTGTCTTAAGAGCACTGAGCTCTGTTTTGTAAAACCGCTGTACTGGTGACTCTCTGTGTCTCCTGCATTGAAACTTAAGATGTACGTTTGACCCTTTTGCATGCAAAAGATGACTAAATAATTCACTTCGAGCTATGTTGCCAAAACTTTATTTTAGAGTGCTATTATATTATTTCAGTCTTACTCATGTACTGCTGTCACCTTGAGTGGTTTAAATTAGTTATACAGAGGTATTAGATATTTATTTTCCACAACACAAGCCACAAAGCTTCCGGAAGAATGTCCCTTGGACAGATGAGACAAAACTGGAGCTTTTTGACAAGTCACATCAGCTCTATGTTCAGATACAAAAACGAGGCATGTGAGGAAAACAATACCGTACTTAATGTAAAAGGAGGAAGAGATTCAGAGATCTTCTGGAGCTGCTTTGGTGTGTATGGTACCGGTTGCCTGTAGTTTGTGCAGGGTTCCAGGACCTCTGAAGACAATGAAGACAATCTGGAGAGAAATATGATGCTGAGTAACAGAAAGCTTGATCTCAGATCATGAGTCTTCTAACCAGATAATGACCAAAAACAGGCAGTCAAGATATCAAGATAGCCGTGTTCTCCCCTACAGCTGATTTCTAACCTAGGTGTGCAACCAGTGCAACCGAGGTGTGCAACCAGTTGCTAGCTGTCAACGTTGCCAAACTTTAGGTCATATTTTTGCAGTAACAGATGCCCTAAATATGATTAGATTTTTATTTCCTTGCAGTCCAATGGCTAAAAAATACAATATATTAATACACATACATACATACGCTACATATAAAAACAATGCCTTAGTTGTCTGTGTGCACTCACTCAAACTTCATATAATAAAATTCATAAAATTAGAGGGAAATAAAATGTAATCTTACATCTATGAAGAACAGATAACTGGTTATTTTAAATATGAACACTGTGACTGTAGTTTAAGAGATCAAAAAATGATTTGTTGACATACCTTTACAGCCTATAACGGTGTTGTATTGCATTTACACTTCTAGGCCACCGTACTAATGCCTTTAAGAAATATATCTAATCAACACAGACAGTCAGTCGAGTTCAATCACACAATTGTGTGTCCCTTTCTTTTCCACGGCTTGTCCTTTTCCTTGTTAAAGAAGGAATTCCCCAAACTACTGTAAATGCTGCAAAATAACTGTGAGCATGTTCATCGCCATCCCTCCTATATAGTCTTATTTTGACGGAAGATAACAAAGAATATGTACAATATGCAACGTAATCCAGATCTGCTGCTGAGAATACATGGCATATATCTACGATGTGGACTCCTCACGTAACGTTTCAGCTCTGCTCTTTGAGCAGCCACAGCTATCTTCAAGCCTCTTAGTAACATGGAGTGTAACTGAAAAACCTTCAAATTCTTTCCTCCGAGCCGCTCCTGCCACAAGCACTCTGTGATGCATGCTTATTTTGCTCCTTGTCCTCTCCACTTCCTCTCCCACTTCTTATCTGAGGGTCATCCACACAGACTTCAGCGCTCCCTGGATTTCCAGCACTGCAGCATTTCTCCTGCACTGATGACTTTTAACTCAGGTCTAAAGAAATCCCTTATTCAGGTAGTTTTATGGACAATGCAAGCTCACTCAAGTGTGTGTGTGTGCGTGTGTGTTGGGGGGGCGGGGGGGCACTACTGTTGTACCTGTACATTGATAACGTCCCCCAATAAACAGCAGGTCAGGTTGAAGACATGTCTTCACTTATGCTTATGATTCTAGACGTACTGAATAAAAGAAACTCTATGTACATGGAGACAATTTATTTCAAGCTTCTTGGATGTTAAATGTACTTTTTCTGAAAAAGAACATTTGTAACATCCCAAATAATCAGGTATTCTACAGGTACAGTATGCTTTTTCTAATTCCTTAAGCTTAGGTTTTACTACAGAGCTAAACTATCTGCTACTGCTAAAGTCCAGCTTTAAAAACACATCAGTTTGATTCTAATAAATTCTTGAACTTTGGGAATTATCCTATGTTAAATCATATTGTGCATTACTCCCACTGAAAATCCACTGTCCAGTTTGGTTGCAGACTGGGGTGAGATATGCTTGTAGGTCAAACACATACAGCTATAGCTCTAACTTACTGATGCTAAAATCGGACTAACTCCATGCTGCAGAGACAGTTTTTCACCAAGTACAGCATTGTAAAGTAGTGCTGCTGGTTTTTCAGTTCAGCTGCTCATTTGTGAATTAATGTCAGTTTTACTGATTTTGCTGTCAGTTTGGACAAATACTAGGCTATACAAATGTGATCAGAGTTGCTCATTTAGGTGACAGGTAATCAGGAATGAAGTGATGGAAAGGTTGGTAAACGTTTTGATGAATGAATGATGAATGAAGTGTGTTTGAAAGGCAACAAGAACATGTATGATTTAGGGGTGTCAAATCAGTGCATTAATTGCGATTAATTAATAACAGGCATATTTAGCGTGTTGTGTTTTTTCATCGCTTAATATATATTTTAATTTCTAACTTTACTTTTTCTGTTTGCGAGTTGCTTTTATTTTGAAATCTGTGTTTGTGAGGTGGTCAGTTCCACCGTGAAGTGGACGTTGATTTGCTGTCCCTGTATGTGGGCGTGGTTAACTACGCTGGTAGGCTACCATTGTAGCTGGACAAGGGGGTGAGGAGAAGAGAGTGGATAAAATATGTTTTATCCACTGCTCTGGGAGGAGCATGTGAAAGTTGAGGGGATTTGCATTTCTAAAACGCCCTGACGGCAGCTTTGATAAAGGTAGAGTGATATGTTGTTATCTTTGTGGAAAGTACTTTGCTCACCACCACCGAAGCAGCTCAAGTTTAGCCACATAAACGCAAAGTACCCGGTCACGAGCGCAGCTGCAGCGGACGTTAGCAGCAACGATGTTGCCACAGCAACGCTCTTCCCCAAAATAAATTTAAGGAGAGCACCGCGCGCATGCGCACGTCTGCAACAGAGAGGATGGCGAATGGCTAGGACTGCATCAGTTCAAGTCTGTTAAAAAAAAAAAAAAGCCACTTTTGTGTTATCATAGATCAATGTTTTGATCTGCCACAATAATGTAATGAATTTAAAGGAAAACACCTTAAGTTGACGGCTTTTCTCAGCAATTTTTAGGTGAGATTAAAAAAGAGATTAATTAGATTAATTACATTACATTATTACATTACATTATCAAACACTAATAATTAAATTATTAGGGCCTGATTTACTAAGATCCTAAATAAAGAGTACTAAATTGCGTGTGCACTGAAAAAGTTTGCACGTGCTGTTGTTGTGTGTTTTGCGGGTGATCAACTAAGAATGCTTGCGCAATTGATAACAGGTGCAAACAGCAGTATTTAAATGAGGTGTTGCGTGTCTTACGGTTTGCGCCATGGAGAGTCTGGATGGAAAGCAGGATAGTCGCAAGCGCAAAATGAAATTTGACGAGTTGGAGTTAGAGATATTAGTGGAAGAGGCAAATAAACACATTCATGAACTACAGCAAAGAAATTTAAACATTACCAAAAGAAACGCAATATGGGAGAAAATCTGCGATAGAATAAATGCAGTTGGTAAGACAAAAAGAACGGCAGATGAGGTTAAAAGAAGGTGGCAAGATATAAGGCGAAGAACTAAAGAAAAAGTGGCCTTTAATAAAACTTGTGCAACCATTTTTAAAATAGCATGCAGCAGAATAAAGACTCTCTCTCTGCGTATTCTTTGATTTTGGCATGTCGCCTCCTTGCCACAATAACAGCAGCCATCGGTGCGTAATGCTGGGCAGATTAGCACCTTCCTTTCGAACGTATTAAATACAGACGCAATCACAATCCCCGCAATTACTTTCAGGCTTGGTAAATCTCATTGCGTGTGGTAAATGAACCTATTTGCATTTTCCCCTCCCAGTATTTAGCGCTTTCACGCCCCATATTGATTATTCATCAGGGCAAAAGTACTAAATGAACAGCGTGTGCTATTTTGCTCATTTGAGAGGCGCAGTCCTCTTTGCACGCTGTTAGTAGATCAGCTGGCACTTTGGTTTGCGGGTGATGTCAAGTTTGCACACGTTTTTACGCACGCAAACCTTTAGTAAATCAGGCCCTTAGTGTTTGAAATACTGTGCATGAGTCTAAAAGAACTGACAGCTGTGTCACTTGGATTGGACTTGAATTGGACTCTAGTTGGATCAATATGGACCCGACTTGACTTGAGTCCAAGTCCAAGCTTCATGTTACACAATTAGATTAGTCTGGTGTACTTACCAAGTTCAGCATCGCATGCATTACCAGTACTAGCTGCTTGTTCATGATAAAGTGCGCTCTATCATTGCTTTCTTACTCTTCACAAATAATATCAGCAAGTTGCTTACCTTTGTCATCGAGTCCATGCACCAAGTAGAGAAACCTGGCAAAGGAACTGCGGGAACTGAGTTAGTTCTATTAAAGGTCAATTAAGACAGCATGATGAAGTGGAGGAGGCCACAAATCTAGACCAATTATTATGCTTTCTTTTTTTTCTCTTAAGTTGCCATGTCTTTACACTTTCACATTGCCATCTATCCATTCCTCCTCCGGTGTAGAGATATTGTGCTCGGCTGCTTACCAATGCTCACAACAAATGTGTCATAACTTTCCCACAACACCACTTTCTTTAACCCGACATTTCTCTGAAGCATATTTGCATTTAAAACGTTTTCATGTTGTTAGGAATTTAAAACAGCACAGATATAAATATCTTCTTTTATACGCATTCACTTAGACTATAATTGAGTGTGATTAATTGGGGTATAAATTGTTATCCATTTTTAGTTTGACAAATGATTGTTCTGTAATGCTCTTTAGTGTCTGTACTGTGCACAGATAGTTCATTGAAGTTTTTTTTTACCGTAATTCTCACCATTACCACCACTGACCGGATCCTGCACCTGTGACAAGAGTCCATGGATTAAAACTTTTCCTGTGGAAACACTGACCGTTGTACCTCAGGTAAAAAGTCCACTGGCCATAGAGTCAGGTGGGACACAATAAGATGAGAAAGAGCACATATATTTTTGTCCATAGTATGGTACGTGAGCTTGGTTTTATACTGAATTACTCTGACGGTGAGAGTAGGTCGTTACTACTTCATGCTACGATTAAAAAACTGAGATTTTGGCAACAAAATGTCAAAGACAAATGCACTGAACTTCTGCAGCGCTTGTCTAGTCTGGTTCACCAGTCACAAACCACATTCACCCACGTGCACTTCTAGCTGAAATAGATCTGCACAGATTTCAGTGCTGTTTATATCAGTCTTACTGTACAATCAAACACTAATGAACACAGTGGAAGCAGTGTGGTGTTGCAGCACGTGGTCAAAGGAAACGTAAGCATCTGGACTGCGAGCCAGGAATCAAACCACCAACTTTCAGGGTGGCGGAGCTGAGCCAGAGCTACCCTAATGTCTGTATTTCAGAGCGTTAAAAGCTTAAGTAAAGGACAAAAGGATGTTTCGTGACATGGTGCTGTATGCTATCATGTATTTCTTCTTGTCTCTGAAAAAGATTATACAAATCATCAGACAGCAAAGTTGAAGGATGCTTCTAAACTTCAGTTAGGTGACACAATACACACCAATGTAAAAGCATTCTCACACTTTCTCTTCTTTTAAATCATTAAACTATTAACCTTGAGGATTGTCAGTTCTTGTCGGTAAGGGATACTATCGTATAATGTTGATACCGTGGAAATACAGAGGACGTGCTTGTGTGGACTTCTCTCATAGCATTTTGTGTGTGATGTCAGACTCCTTCATTCTATTTCTTTAAGTCAACATAATTTCTTATACAGTATGTTGCTTAGTTGGTGTTTTTGGCAACAATAACAAAAGTCAGATCACTCAAATTAAATCAAATCCAGTGAAGAACACAGACAGATACTTGTCCTGAGACATGTGCAACTGTTGTCATTTTTGCACGCACTTATTGTGTAGCTGAATTTGTAATCCCTTTTGAAATGCAAAAATGTGCTTCATATATGATATGGTTGACTGCATCCAATTATGACCTTTAATTTTGAATGATTTGCTGCTAAAACCTATTCCAGGCAAGTGTTCCTGACAAAAAAAAAAAAAAAGCGTCTTGTTCTCTGCAATCTTGCACTGAGCGCCGGGCAAAAGCATAGCTACATCCACCAAAACGGTCTTTCATAACTAAAGTGAAAATCAGCCAACCTCACACAAGTGCTAGCTGATGGCCTTGCAGTAGTGTGTCATTAACATTCATTATAGTCCTATAAGCCAGAGTAATTACAGGCCCAAGTGCATGAAGTAATAGCAGTTTACACTGCTAGTAATTTGATTTGCATCTACGCTAATAACTTCTTTTGTGTGTGTTTATGTGCCGTGTCAGAACACAAGTGCCATTTGGCTGCAGGCTGTATGAGGCAAAAAAAGAAGCCTTTTAAATTCTAAGATTGAGTTGCCTTAGCTTTGAGCACTCAAAGCTTGCAATCTGCTAAAGCATTCAGATTAGCGTGATCACAGAACAAGTGATGCTGCATTTTTCTGAAAGTCATTTTGATGGGCTCTGAAGGAAATGTGGGGCAGTAAAGGAATAGGAAAAAGGATGGGTTCAGCTGAAGTCACATGTACAGTTTTCTTTTTGTTGCAGTTCATTATTAAATGTGTGATAGGGGACACAAAAGTCCTATCATCAACCACACGAAGACAGAAATTATTAACTCTACTACTTGTACAATTTCTTCAAAAGGAGTTGATGTTTCTTCGTGTAATAACAGTTCTTTTATGAAGCCATTTCAGTAACGCTCGTGTTGCCACAGGTTCCAGGACTTGTATCCTGCTCTGTAAAAGCAGCAGCAGGCCCAGAGGGAACTAATACCTGTGGTATCTGGGCAGTGTCTTGAAAAAAAAAACAAAAAAACAAGGCTCCTTCTTCTGATGACTAACTGAGAATAGAGAAGCATTCCCCAAAGCTGATGAGGTCACAGGGTTAAGACTATGCTTTTGTCCTGGCACAAAAGCATCCTATTTACCTGGCGGGGTCCGCCTTTCTTCTCCATGCAACTGTGACCTTAGTGTGAAAACCAGGCCTTTGTCTTCTTGACAAATAGAGGCTCAACGTTCTGATTCACTTGGTTGCACCTCAGTGGCCTTCAGTTGTGAGGCCTGCAGGCTCCTTATGTGGTTACAATGTAGACAGCCTCCCCTGAAGATATGTGAGCAACAGCTTCGCTGTTAGACCCAGATTTTTGATCGAGTTTACAGACAAAGCCCAAAAGCCATGTCCATTTATCATCTTGAAAAACATCTAACTTGCACATTATACCTAACATAAAGGCGCAGCCGCAAATAAATGATCCCTTGACTGTACAGACCTGCATAGAACTTGTTTTTTGTTTTGTTTTTTAATCATCTTTAACCTTTAACCTGATAAGCCCCTGTATGCTACTACAGCTGCTTAGTATGTAAAAAGAAAAAAAGGGAAATTAGAAGGTTGTCATTTACAGATGTCTTTGACCAGCCAACTGTAGTATTAGCAATGATCATTACAGCTAGTCCTCCATGTGCTTTAGTTTTAAGCTACAATACTACTAATTGTAATAATTCTTAAAATAACTCAAGAAACCCTTGTACAGGGTCACGGGGTCCGCTGGAGCCTATCCCTGCTCATTGCAGGAGAGAGGCAGGAGTACAGTACACCCTGGACAGCTCACCAGTCTATCACAGGGTCAAATATACAGACAGACAACATGCACGCTCACACCAACACCTATAGGCAATTAAGAATCATCAATCACGGACCGTGGGAGGAAGCCGCAGTACTCAGAGAAAACTCGCACAAGCATGGGGAGAACATGCAAACCCCACAGAGAGGCTCCCACCAGGCCCAAAGTCAAACCAGGAACCTGCTGTGAGGCAACGCTGCTAACTGCTAACCCTATCTCAATACAAATCTCTGGGATTGCCTCAGTGTTATCTCAGTGTCTTACTCACAAGTGAGGAAAGAAGGGAACAGGATGTTACAGGCAGATTGGTGCAGTGGCACTGGTGGTAGAAAGAGAGTTTCAGCAAAAAGCAAAACTCTGTTTGTCGGTGAATCTTTGGTTTAACCTTCACCTATGGTCATGGGCTATTGCTGGTGACCCACAGAATTTAAATTGTGAATATAAGTGACCTATGTAAGTGTGTGCAGCATGGCTGGACCTTCCCGTAGAGACAGGCTGTGAAGTTCAGTCATCCAGGAGGAACTGGCAGTAGAGTCCTCCACACTGAGAGGAGTCAAGTAACGAAGTACAAATACTTCGTTACCTTACTTAAGTAGAAATTTTGGTTATCTATACTTCACTGGAGTATTATTTTTCAGAAGACTTTTGACTTTTACTCCTTACATTTTCACGCAATTATCTGTACTTTTTACTCCTTACATTTTAAAAACAGCCTCGTTACTCTATTTCATTTCGGCCTTTAATAAAAACTATCCAGTTAAATTGCTCCATCCGGATAGAGTGAATTTGGTTGTGGTTGTTTCAGATGTTCTTGTCCAGTTTTGTTCTTACATCCGTTCCCTCAGATTCCTGCAACTAAACTTGGATGTACATTCCAATAAAGGTTAGGATAAATGATAACGTGCCTCTGAAGTTTGACTTTTTGCACCATTACAATACTTATAGGCAACTAGTCATCATATCTCCTGCTCTCTGAAACACATGTTAATGCTCAATAGTACACATATATGGTTCTTTAATATATTTGCATTATACTAAGATGCATTCATTTTCAATGGCTTTTGTCCTTAATGGCCTTTTTCCCCCTTACATTACTTTTACTTTTATACTTTAAGTAGTTTTGACAACAGTACTTTTATACTTTTACTTGAGTAAAAAACTTGAGTTGATACTTCAACTTCTACTGGAGTATTTTTAAACTCTAGTATCTATACTTCTACCTGAGTAATGAATGTGAATACTGAAGACACCTCTGCTCCACACTGAGAGGAGTCAGTTGGTTGGAATGTGTCTCATCAACAGCAGTTGGTGGTTCAGGTGTCTACTGGTTGGCTCCGTGGGCAGGTGATCCAGGCAAGTCCAACCAGGAGAAGAGACCTTGAGGCAGGCCAAGGACACATTGGAGAGATTATATTTCCCAGCTGATCTGGGAACATCTTGGTGTCCTCCTGGAGGAGCTGAAGGAAGTGGCTTGATGGATAGATGGATGACGATCTTCACCATTGTCTGTTTTCAAACTGGGCATTTTCACCAATCTTAATTGTAATTTAATCATTTTCCTCACCGTTTATTTGAGTCTCTTTGGGCTGATAGAGTGATGAGTTTTTACTAGATGCTACATGGCTGTGTACAGTTAGTTTTTTGTCTATTGTCCAAATCTGTTACTTGGTACCTAGCACATGAGAGTTTTGGTATTGCCTACGCCCAGGTTCCAGACAAGCTGTGGCTAAACGCAGGCAGGTGAGGCAGCACCACGGAGGACTCATCATTACATGAGTCATCACAGTACTGCACCGCGCTGCTTAGAATACTATGATATGTGGACTGCTAACAACTGGTAGTATATTTATAGACAGACAGAAACCTGCAGAAGCCCACAGGGATCTGACTAAGAGGTGGCTTCCCTTGATGTCCTCTAGTACTGCTGAGTGCTTCTCTTTAGGTGTAATTTCGGTGTATCTCAACCTTTTTGTATTATTTAGTTACCTTGAAAATGATGCTGATGATGAGGACATGGCAGCGATGTACGGGTTAAAAAGGTGGAACATTTACAGCTGATTGAGGAGCAGAAAGTGTGCAGAGGCTTCTTACTTTGGCAAAGAGAGGTAAGAAGGTGAGAGGGGGCAAGTCAGTAGTGACTCAACACACTCCTCTGGCAGTGGCCCAACTTTTTCTTTATCAAGAGGAGGCCAGATGCCAACAACCACAGTCAGGAGACTCTACTTATTTAATTAAATGACCCGATCATCATCAGTTGCCACAGATTTTTTTCGGGAGGCTCAGCTAAGTATTTTGAATTGAAACCAGCCATTTCTTCTCAAGGTTGGTGATGGGAGATTAAAGCTTTAAAGACTTCATGGACACTTTTTCTTTCTTTTTTCTACTTTTCTGTGTTTGTAATAAATATGTATACAGCCTTAATATATAAGTTTAACTTGAGAAATTGTCTAATTTCTCAAGTGAAGATTTTTCTCAATATCTTAACATCAATTATAGAGACACCTGATTGCCAGCGCCCGGAGCCCTTCTGCTACTCGTAATCCACCTCTAATGGTTAGTGATGGAGGCCCAGTGGAAGGTTTAAGGGGTTGAAGTGTGGAAATCCCTGCAGGAGTGGGAGTGTTGCGCTTGAGGAAGTACCCAGCGAAGCGCACCAGCACCGGAGACAGCGGTGGGACCCTCATGCCATGTGCACCGCGGTGATCAAGGTGACCCAGCAACACAGATTTACCAACCACACACTCATGTGCACACTCACATACAAAAGACCAATCTTTCTTTATTGTGTTCACCGTGGAAACCTACCCTTTAAAGAACAGATCTTTCTTACAAAACTGAAAATAAATAAAAGGAAAACTTAAAAAAAAAAACTATCATGAGTCTAATGTTTTTATGGCTGAAACCCAGAAGACCTGAGAGGAATATTTGACAGCTATAAACTGCTACAAGCATTTAAGCAAACGTGAGGCCGTGGTGGCAGAGATGTGATATAGCACACAAATGCACACTGTACATAAACTGCTAATTAAATGTGGTCGAGTTGTGTAATTTCCATTATCAGCTGATAAGGGGCTTAAAGGTTCTTGCCATTTTCTTTGCAGCGTATTAGCATGAGCTTTGTTAGCCTTTGATTGATGACTTAATATCATTATTTCACAGGTCCACATTTTCACACTGATTTATTGTTTGCACTCAAGAACAATTTAGGCAACCGTGTTGTTTCACCGCATTGTTTAAGCTTCAGGGCCCGCGGGAATGTTTACGTGTGACTTATTAGTACATGTGAGCGCGTTAGAGGCCCGAACTTTGACCCAGATGCTGCTGTCCTCGCTTAACAACAGCAGGGTGACTCTGTGGACTGATGCGCAGTGGTGGAAGCTGTTAGCCCTTTGATTTAACCTCTGGCCAGCAGCGCTGTCGTCACAATAAATCACAAATAGGAAGCTCATCTTATGGGTCAACCAAGCTGCTTCCTTTTTCACTTCATTGCAGCAGTTTAGGACGAAAAATGGCAGTTTATGTTGCATTTTTTAATGGTACAGACACAATCAACTTTCAGTTTTAGCCGAAGGCTACACACGGGGGTGTCGGGCTCCTGCCTGTGTGTATGTTGAGGCGCTGATTTGCATGGCATGTGTTCATGTGATGCTTATGTGAGACTAACTCTGAAGCCTGACAAGTATGCCAATTTAGATTGTTATTCTTCCCGAGCAGAGTATGACAGGTTCACGCCGTCACCGTCGGATTGAAACGGATGCAAAGAATTGGGTGGAAGAAAAAAAAGAAGACAGGCGCTAATCTCAATGAAGAGAAGGGTAAAAAGAAGATTGATATAAATATCAAATCAGGGCATGTGTGGGGAGAGGCAGTGTAGCGCGAAATGCTCAATCTAAACCGTGGGGACATTGGATGGGGAAGCACTAAATGTGGACTGACCTCCTTAACCCGTCCATCATGATTCTTTTTGCTTTAATAAATAATAAAGGATTGGTCGGGTCAAGCAGAACACCACTCCTCCCACTCAAGGTGTCCGTTTGCGGATCAGCCCCTTATGACACAATACGCATGTGTCCCATCGGCCTCAATCAATTATTGATGCTTGAAGAGAGAGGAGCCAAGACAATCTCTTAACTTCTAACTTGTTGGTAATATGAAAGTGAGATTGAATGGTGTTGTTGTAAATGGCACACCCTCCAGGTTAATTGTGGTTAAGCATCATTTGTGTGCTCGCAGCGTGATTGCTGCCCAGCGCAGCTGAGATGAGGCTGACCCTGAAATGGGCACTTTGAAATTGGTTTTGTGCACAGATTTTGTTCTATTAAACAGTGATTTTTTTTTTCTTTCAGCTCATTCTAGCCACTGTGCACGTTTGCTCCAAAAATCATCCACTTCGGCTCGCTGGCACATTCCAGTTTTTCTTTGCTTTTTTTCTTCTTCCTCTTCCTCACTGTCCTTCCTCGCCACCACGGCAGGAACCAGCCGCCGGGTAATATATGTGCACAGATCAAAAACAACTCCCATGTCGTCTCACATTTCAGCCTTAAATGCATGTAGTGTCCTAAACGGTGATTATCTGAGCGTCTGATCTTGATTGTCTTCCCCGTTTTTGCGCTCCCAGGTGGCAGAGCGAGGTCCACGTGTTTGCACAGGCACACCGGCGGTCCCTTGGGGGCCGTGCTGCCGGCAGCCAAAACCTCTGATGCTTCTGATCGCACATCGCCCCGTACATCTGTGTCTGTGTTTATCTATGCATACAACACGTGCACACAACATATTGACACAGTTCAGGTACGGTTGATGGACTACATCGCACGCTATTATTCTACAAAGAAAATAAAGGAAAGAAAAATAGATTGAGAGACAGATTGAGAGACTGCCAGGTTTTGAAGATGATAATCTGCTTCTTGGAAAGACTTTTTCAACTGAAACTTGTGAGATAATCAAACTTTCCAATCTGACAGTCAGATATCATATCACAATAAAATAATGAACAATAAAACTGCATTAGTGGCTTTGTGCTGCGCGAGCTGACTGATTTGCCACCACTTGGATCCGTGACAGTTGTTTATTGAGGCCTTGGGGCCACATGACAAAATGATGAATAGTGAGGAAGTAATCAGACGCACTCTTGAGATGCGCAGGAGATATTCCTTCTCCACAGGGGCCACGCTTAATAGTTACACTTTATTAATCATGATATTTTCATTTAAATGTAGCATATGAAGGAAAAACAATGAAATAAAGATGCATGAACTGGAATTCTTCCTTTCAGAAAAACCTAATTTTCAGACCGAGAAACGTTAGCATTGTTTGTCAAACTTTTATCCCAAACAGCCCTGGCTTGTGTGGTCGAGCTGCCCAAGGTTGAACCCTTTATGCCAGGCAACAGGTTTCTGTTGGAGTTTTTCAGAAATCAACTCTGCTTTCCTCTACAGCAGGATTGTCGAGGATGATATGAGCCACAGCGCGGCGTTTGAGATTCAACAATTGTGGAGGATAAAAACACGTAGTATCCGATTTTTGACGACCGGAACATTGCCCCGTGGAGACGGCAGGGAGACAAACATGCAAGCGGGGAAAAAAACAAATCCAAGTTTATCTCCTTATTTCCTTCATTCTGTTATTTCAGCTCACACGAATTGAGTCCTGTGTCAGTCGCTCTTTTTAACAAACGCCTGTCTTGTCTTTTCTGTGCCGTAAAGCTGCTCTTGCTGCCTAAACAAAATGCCAAGGAGGTTCTCTCTCTTTTCGTGACAACCCCATCCCAAATCATTCCTGCCGGTAAGTGTGAGGCCACAAAATATTGGCGGCGGCGGCGGCGGCGGGGGGGGGGATTGGGGGGTTTCAAAGCAAGAGCAGCAAGAGGTTGGTCGTCCTCTTGGAGGATTTGAAATATTTTGCAATCAGGAATGAATCGAGCAGACAACAAACATTTAAGGATCTGTGAACCCTATGGGATGTGTTCCCTTCCCTTTTATCTGATATGACTATTGGTTGTCCTCTCTTTGTCAGCCTCCTATGTGAGATGCCACACAGCAGAGAGAGCTCTGCTGGCCATGGAAAATGCTTGGATGCAGTGCCCTCTTGTGGAACCTGGTGAGTTGTAAAAACTTGGGCGAAGTCCTCCACAAGGCTGCCTGGCAGGGAGAGCTGTCAAACACAAAGTTGTTTCAAACTATTTAACAAAGAAAATTGTATTTCAGATATTGCAATGCATTTATAAAGAGTAAAATCCCCATTAATATGTGTTTGTGAGCCGCTGAGATGTTCAAAAACAGAAACAAAGGTTGGCGAAGCAACTGAACCATCAAGAGAGCAGGATTCTGGTCAAGTTTGAGGAGTTGACGTCACCTCCTCCTCCGACTCCAGTCCTCGTGCCTCCATTGGACACTTTTGATTGCCGCTGGCCCAGAATGAGCCCCTCTCCCTGCTCGGGAGATGAGAGGACAGGAGATAGGATTATGCGATGACTTGTTTTCACTCAATGATGAACAGGCCCTCGTTAGCGAGCACTTTAATGTGTGGACAGATAGCGCGCTCATTAGCTCTAGTAATGACCACTTCACAGTGTGCCGCGGCTCTAATTGCATGTTTTGTTCTTCCCGAGACTCTGGTGGCTCAGAACGGAAAAACATCTCTCCCTTTTCCCTCCAAGACGCTCAGTCGTCTCCTCTCTTCCGCCTCCATCTATCACAGCTGGAGGAAATAGCATAATAGTGGTCACCGTTCTGTCTGAATGAATCATGACGGGTTGGAGGGTCCAAAACTCATGTTGACTAAGTGGCAGACAAATGAGATTGGAGGAAAAAGCCTGCTATTGTCGCTGTGGCGGGGGGGCGGCTGACGTTCCAACCCAACTGCTCGGTTAATTCAGTTATAGAGCAGTAATAACTTTTGAAGATGCTGAATGATGGAGGGCTAGAAATATAGAAAACTTAAGATCTCACCTTTTGATGCTGAGAAAATACGAGTCGCTTCGAGCATGAAAAGCCTTGATCATATCGTATTTTCAGAATATAAATGGCTCTCTCCTCGCCCTATTTCACTTGCTCTGCTGTAGTGATATGTCATGGCAGTCGTTATATTATGCACAAGTGCTGTCTTTTTATTGTGAAATCCAAATCGAGTGGGACATTTGATATGGAAGCTCAGAGGATTCCGATGCCCTTCTATTTTCCTTGATTTTGTTACCAGTGGGACATTTTTGCCTCCGTATTCTTTCATGTCCCTCCCTCCTCTGAAAGTAAGTTGTTTATTCTCCATGATGACTATCTCCAGCTCAAAAAATATCTTCTGAAAAGACTTCTGAGCAAATCTGTCTAGGCTTGGTCCCTTTTGAAATCTAAGGCTTGGGTAGAAGCCTACAATGGCTTAGACTCCTTGGAGGAGGCAGCTTTCTTTTACTCTCTTTCCCCATTTCCAGTCATCTCTGTGATACTTGTGAACACACAGCTTCATGACAAGGAGCTAACTTAAATCAATTTAAAACAGCTTTTGAAATGCCTTTCGATATGCCATTGTGTTTACTTGAAAAAGAATGAAAGAAAAATCTGAATTGTAACATCTGTTATATTGGGTGCCCCCCTCCCGCGCGGCTTTCGTCACACACACAATGAGGTATTGATCGATTCAAGTCAATTTAGGTTTTGAAATAAATTTATATAAATGTATAAGCTATCTGGGCTGGAAAGCAGAGAAAGCAGGGAGAAAGAATTGGAGGGCCTGCAGGCAAACAAACGAATTAAAGACATCCAGAGCACAGAGCCAGCCAAGCTATGCTAAGCCAGCAGGATGATTCATTTAAGCACATCTCTGTAAGCACCAAAGTCATTGTTGCTCAGCCGTGTACATTGCAGCGAACAGCAGCTTTAAGTAGGAGAAAACTGTGGTGGTCATTCTTTGGAACAACAGAGAAAACTATTAAAGTTGAGCTAATATAGATCTGCTAGCTCGGTTTGTCAGGTCGCTGTATTTCAGACCCCGAGCTTGAATGCTTTTTCTCTCGTAAAAGCGGATCAAGTGCCTCTTCAAATCACACCAGATAGTGACCATGAAAAAGACCTTAGCCTCATGTTCCACAAAATATCTCATAGACCATCAGCCTGGCACACAATGTGACTCGAGACCCTTCAAGTGACATCTTAGTACGTACAGCGCGGGAAGAGATGCGGCGAAATACCTCTTTGCAGAAGCTAACCTGAGCTACAAGCAAATCCTTTTAATCCAGTACAGTATACTTAAGGACTGACCATTGGTAAACCCCAGAGAAGAGAGAAGTATTAATAAGCTGTCACAAGGCTTACTCATTCTATGATTTCCACAGACACTTAACTGCCATGGTGAGAGGCAGGGGAGGGCTCGGGGATGAGTGCTCACCCCTGATCTTTACCCCTCTTAAAGCAGTAGGGAAAATGGAGGCAGGCAGGGGATTATGGAGTGCCGTAATTGTAGAGAGGTGTTGGAGTCAGGATGCAGCGTTCCTGCTGGATTAAGACAAGAAGACAGGCTAATCTTGGATTGGTAGAGGAGACACAAGGGTCGGAGTTGTTCTGGAGCCCTGAGGCCGTTTGGAAAGCTTAAGTGCCAAAAAAAAAGAGAGAAGAAAAAAAAAACCGACTGCTTACCCATACCTCTCTTGTGCTGCGAGATGGCCCTCTTCAATACTGCCATCTCTTAGCATATTAACTGCCCCCTTGTGTTGCCATTCAACGCCACAGAAGCAGAATTGCAACAAAGTCTAATATCCTCTCTTTTCAACGTTGGGAAAGGATGAGGATATCTCTCGGAATGGTCACTTTCTTCTGCTAACATTCAGCAGCCCTTGGAGCTCATTAGTAATAATAATCACGACGGAAAGTGCTGGCAAACTGCATTTCTCTTTCTTCCTTCATTTTTTTTCCCGTCTTTGCCTTTTTTCGTCTGGATCCCTTTGTGCCACCACACTTCTCGCGCTTCCTCACTCCAGTTTGTTGTTGTGCTCCCATTGTCTCCCTGAGGGGAGGTGACCCCGTGTCGGCTGGTTGTATCAGCAGTCTTGCATTGTACTCAGGGGGGGGATTTAGACTCTCAAAGCATCTTCCCGCTGCAGCTTTCCCTGCAAACACCCAAAGTGGTATCTCGCCTTTTCTCTCAGTCAGACATTAATCTTGCTCTACCCTTCTACCTCAAAAATGCTTGTATTGTCAGGGAACGCTAATGTTTGCCTCCTATTCACTATATATACACATATATGTATTTTTGTGTCTGAGGGAATCAGTCGAATGCATTGTTCCCAAATCATTGTAATATCTATTTAGAGTGGCAACAGCACTGGCTGGCGATGCTCAGTATTCATGGAGCATAAACCAGCCTTAAGACTTAGAAAAGCTGAAAGGGCTTATCCCTATATTCTTAAACTCCCATCTTTTATGTTGGTCTTAGGCATTAAGGATAGAATTGTGAATACCAATTGTTCAACTGCTGCACTGAGAGTGAGTGTGTATATGTGGGTGGGGGTGTTTTATTCCCTGGCAAAATCCTTTCCCTTTCTCCTATTTTTTTCAACTGTAAATATTAACTGTGTTCTTAACTCTTAACGCCGTATGGGACACAGTAATGTGCTTTTAAGGATATATTATGTGAAAGATTTTCCACTGCATACACTGCTGCCGGAAAAAAAGAAAAGGCTATTTTATGGAGCCTGAAAACAAATTTGCCACGGCAGAAGAAAAAGAAGTGGATGAAAAAAAAAACCAGATAGAACTTTGCAGCATCAAGTCGTCAGCAAACAATGAAAGCGAGATCTCAAAGGGGCCAGGCGAATCTTTAAAAAACGATTGCTTTCAGTCGTATTTATTTATTATTTTCTTTCTCTCTTTTGTTGCATAGCTGTGTTTCAAATCCGTGCTCTGGCTTTCTTCAGAAAGTATGTAGTGCTAATGCATTTCAAAAGCCTTTTTTCAAAGCACAATGGAATATCGCCACAGAAGTTTAGTGGCTCTGCTTAAGGAAGTGGCTCAGTCATTGAAGGCTGTACTGCATTGTGCCGGCACCTAAAACATTCTTGTTTTAAAAGTCACCGTCATTTCTCACTTTCCAAAGCTGGAGTTAAAACGCTGTTATAAAAGCTTACACACCCTGTATTACCTTGTGGCCTCTTATAATAATTACCACAGTGAATCTTATCATGTGGCGTTACCGTGAGGAGGAATAAGATCTATTATTTTCAAATGAAGCAAAGGCCTGAAGTAGGTTCTGCACGAGGTTGAATCGGTGTCCGGGAGGCCAAGACGAGACTTAATCCTCGGACACGTGACCCGTATAAATATGCTCAAACCCATTTAATTGAAGTGTTGCAGCAGCGATGGAGCAAATCACCACGTGCACTGCAAAGTGCAATCGACTGTGTACAATCAAAACAGAATATGGCTCTTAAGGGATTGTGACAGCTGCAGCTGTCCCTGCTGATATCAAACAAGACCTTCTGAAACCTTAAGGATGAGTTAGCATGAAACAAATTGCTCCTAATTGTCAGGAGGATAAATGGTGACTGTGAGCATTTGTAATTCTGTCTGCTACCAGTCACCCCTCATCTCCATTCATCTAGGCCCAAGAGCTTTAATTGAAAGGTTCTGGGCGAGCTGAGTGAATTGGTAATAGAAATAAAGATGTGGTGTGGATATTTTAATCATCACTGACTTCTATACCAGGGCAGAGATGAGCCATCGCGCCATGGAGCAAAAACCCATCTGTCTCTGGGGCCTCAGATGGAGGTGGGGGAGATCACCCAGGGGAGGCATGGGGCTCTGCACGTATGGGAATTTATGGCGCCCAAACAACAAAAAGGGCATTTTATTTAGTTCAAGTTGATGAAATCCTGCACTAAAAATAACCAACAGACTTGTTACATCAGCGCTGAAGCACAATGAGGCTATTTGAATGGAACGTTATGGCCTTATTATGGTCTGAAGAAATGATCCTGAACATGGAATTATCTCTCTTGGAGGATGCTCATTCACAAATGAAAGAAAAACACTTTTAATCAGTTACCTTTGCTTTATCGTGAGAGAGAAAAACATGGAATAAAGCAATCATGATGAAAGAACTGGAACCCTTAACCTAAAACTAACATTATCCTGAACCCCGTCAGATGAGGAACATTGTCGGATATGAGTCTCCATAAACCATTATCCACAGTCTGAGACTGTTCTTCAGCCCACTGTACGGTAACCTGTGGAATACAGATGATGTTGGGCTTTTCTCTTTCCTGCAGCTACTTTTTGCTGTTTGGTCACAGTCACTGAGACCCAGTTTTACCTCTTTTGTTTTCCATTTCTTTTGTTTTGCTAATAGAACATTTGCTTTTTTGTTTTGTAGGCTACCCCCTCCAAATATTAGGCCACAGCTGACCGCTACGGTCCGTGCTGAGTTACCTTCTTGAAAGACTTTGTAATCGTTCCCATTGTCTCCACTGACAGCGCTCTGCGGCGGTCAGGTTTCAAGCGCTGCTGGAGGTGCAGAAACTCTTTTGTAGACTAATTAGCACATTTAGACTTGTGCAAGTGCTTGTTACTACCATGCATTTCTTTAACATTCATCTGAACAGTATTTATTTAATTATTAGTATGTTTTTGCACAGCCAGAAATCTAGGTCATGTTTATGTATCATTTGTCTTTGGCTACACAGATGAATTAAAAATGTTTCTTAATTGTTTTTACATAATAAAAATACAAGAAATATACTCAATATAAAATGTAAATTAGATGAAGAAAAAAAACATATATGTATTTAGATACATAGAGAGAAAGAGAGTAAGGAGATGCTATGCTGTTCTCAATTCTGTTCTCATAGTTTTGTGTCAGTGATAATATGTAAAAAATGTGACATAAACTATGACATTTCAAAAGATGTGTCCTTGAGAGAAAAAATCTCTCCCTCAAATTACTGAGAAATGTTAAACTGTCACATGTAGACCTTAAGGTCCACCAGGGCACTGCTACTCTGGAATCTCAGCTTGGCTGTAACAAAATGAAATGAAAGCCTGGACTTTCATTTCCTATTTCTTTTTTTAGCAGTGACTTGCTGTCAGTGCTTTTATTTTAAACCCCAATGTTCTGAGGTGTAAAGGAGCTAGCAGTGATGCTGATATCAGTCTTTGGGCTTAGCGTAGCTCGTGGACGCATGTGAAGGCGTTAATCATTCCCGTCACCTGCAACATTATTACACATGACAGCTGAAGTTGCCGTCCATATAAAAACACTTACTGTAGTAGCTCATGAATACGGAAATGGGAATATTTATAAAACTAGACAATAGGGAACAGATCAGAACGCCAGTCTATTTATTTAGCTCCAGGATACCCGGAGTGGCTGGCACATGCTAACCACTACATATTCTAATTTGTCCTTGTCATGTTTATCATTAATCTTTGGCCCCGGTCTGCTCTGGACACAATGAATTTGTTGAGATTTCCGATGGGAGAACTAAAGACATCCGTATGTATACTGTACATATATATGAATATATATTTGCACTGCCTCTCAAAGCCGTCGTGTGACCTTTGTTTATATGTTAATTTTTATACTTATAATTTCAGTAGGACTTACTATGACTGAATGGCAATTAATTAACAGATTCTCTATCTTGGCATTCACTTGCTTTTGTTTTTGTCTGTTTTTTGAGTGAGAACACCAGACGTGTCTCCCATATTGATGGAAGTGTTTGAAGTAAAATAAACCCATTTTTCATCAATGATTAATTTGACAAATGCAGAAGCATTTTTAGGCTGTTGCTTGACGAAACTCATCAATCAGATGATGCGTTGCAGCTCACTTGATATTAATGGGCGTTATTCAGCATGCTCCGTCCACCACTGCGAGTTTTAAACATACTCCTACAACAACTAGTGATTTGTTTAATTGCATGGCGTCATAGGACAAAGATTAAACTTTTAATCGTGAGCATTTTTCCAGCTGTTGTGTCATCATGAAGACAGATATTCTCCTTGTTTTGTGTGATGTTACTCCTGCATTAGAAAAGCGGTGCCTGCTGCTGAATCAGAGGACTCGTTTCAGTGAAACTGGGAAGAAAAGGAGAGGCGAGACGCGCTGCTGGCAGAGATGAATTAGAGCTGTGGAAAAGCACTCAGATAGTAGCAGGTGACTTCTTTGCCCTGCCTTTATGTTCCCACTCTCCCATTTTCCCTCCACGAAAAAAAGGGAACAGAGGGTAAAAAGGGGTTGTATTGTGCAAAATGGGACAACGTACAAAACATATTCAGAGAAAGTACGAAACTCCCAACTTCAGAAAGCCATTTAGATCATCTATCTGAGTGACACATGGGAAAATAATATACTTGACCCTTTTGTCTGTACACTTTGAGAAGTTTGTTATAATGGCAAGCCCTGTAATAATTCACTGTACCTCATGTATATTAAGTAGAAATTCACTGGCTTTTATGATAAATTGCTAGGGTAACGCCAGGACACCTCTTTTGCATTTCAATGCGAGAGAGTGTCAGATTCTTATTTCATTACCAGGCGACATATTAGCTGATGGATTTTAATTTTCTTCTCCTGACTCCTGCAAGCAAGAATCCACAGAGACCCGGCCGAAACAGAAAGGGATTGAATGTGAAGGTTGGTGAAAAATGAAATAAATAAATACAAATCAGTGTCAAGAACCATTATTGCAATTTGAGGCCATCACTGGAAAGAAGTACGGGGGAAGTCATTTTGTGTTCCTCTGCATATCTTTGCGGATTGCCTGTCCAGAGTGCGAGACGAAGTGGGGCTCTCTTTGCTGACTGGACGGAATGTAAAGGTTTAATTCACGTAATGATAAAAATCTGGATGCGGCTCAATCTAAGACATGCTGAGCAGGGGCAAATGTTTAGCTGATGCGAGAGCGTGGCCGTTTCGGCGCATCACGCAGCAGGGTGCTGGGCAGAACCTCAGCCCTCTCTGCCGTCACGTCACAGCTCCCAACTCTGCTGAGCGATTCCTTCTGCTGCTACGAGAGGCCAAGAGGACAACGCAAACATGCCAAACGGCACAAATCATCCCAGCTTGCAGCTTCATATTTTTGGGGATTATTAAATGTACTCTTTGTACAAGTAATAATTACTTTATTCTCACTGGAATAAGAAAGAGACCTTTGAACAGAGCAGAATGAGAACTTTGGTGAAACCTCTCTCTCTGTCTTTGGTGCACGTTGATGTACGGCACAACCTCCTCAGGACTGCAATTAGAAACGTTAGTGTGAGAATAAAAATGTTCACATTCAAACAAGAGGAAAATGAAAAAGTAAAAGAGAGGAAAGGTATCCAGCAGATCTCAATTTGAAACCCCAAGAACGTAAGTTTATTTTACTTTATTGCAGGCAAAAAAGGTTATTGAAAACAGATGCATCTACAATCGGTGCTTGGATCAAGGTTATGGCACAATGTATGTCTATGGAGAGAATAACATGTACATTAAAAAACAAACTCAGGATGTACGAGGAAATCTGGAAACCGTTTAATTCATTCATTAAAAAGGGGCAGGAAACCTAAATATCAAAGAAGTGGTGAACCTGGGAAGGGGAAGGGTCTTGGAGGGCGACAACAAAAGTGTAATTTTTGTCTATGTGTAAGTTTTGTTTACGTATATATCTCTAACTTACTAGAGGTAACATTGGACTGTACTTACAATACTGTCATATGCTACTTTGTACTAATTTTGGAACTTATAAAAAGAGAGATGCAAAGAGAGAATGGATGTGGGTTGGGATGGGGGGGGTTGAGACTGTTAAGTCAAAAGTTGTTGTGAAATGTCCTTTATAAAAATATCCTATGTGTGAATAAAAAAAAGAGAGAGGAAAGGAAGTACAACTGATGATCTGGATTAGGGCTTGGCGATATATCGAGATTATAATATATATCGATATATTTTCAAACGCGATATGGTACGAGACAATATCGTTTATATCGATATAACTTTTTTTTAATGATTTTGATATAGCTTATTTTGTGACAAATTGACTTGAATGTTTTATTTGAGATTTGCACAAATGTTTTGTTATTTGCACAACTGTCAACCTCAGTGGAAAAGTCTGCCTGTTACTGTCTACATTGTATTAATTGTACAGTGTATTTTAATTTAATTGTTATGCAGGAAAGGGATATTTGTTTTATTTTATTCAAGAAGCATTTTATTCTATATATGCAGGCAGTTTATTTTTATTTCATGTGTTTTATACATTTTGATATTGTGCAGACCTCTGTTAACAAAGGAACCTGTGTGACATTTGGCACGAGGCTTTGTATTAAAACTGTTTTTTTAAGGGTTTGCCTCAGAAAAAAATGAAGCTAACAGAGATGCTATGCTATAATGCTTTGGGGGAAACCCCAATTATGGCGCAGAAAAAATATCGATATATATCGAGTATCGCCATTCAGCTGGAAAATATCGAGATATGACTTTTGGTCCATATCGCCCAGCCCTAATCTGGATACTTCTTATTTGCAGTTTTATTTCCAGTTCGTGACTTCTAAACTGTTTACAGGCTCATCCTCTAAAAGTCTGATGTGAACTTCTCTCTGAAATGTAACTACGTGTTTTAGAGGCTCAGGACTCAGTCAGCTTTGCTTGTGCGTAATGTCTGAGTAAAGCAGGAATGTTTAATCTGAAGGCTGTAACTGTAAGAGGTTTGCTGATGACCCCACAGCAGTGGCCACCATTCTGCCTGCATGCATATGCCGCTTTCTCATTTCCAGGGCCCTACCTGTCTGGTGAAGTGGTAGCAGGTGGCACGGGGGCCATCCTCAGCTGCAGGTGTATTTAGCTTTTGCTATTTGGCCTAAACCATCTCCGTATTCTGAATATTCTCATAGCTGTCAGCCACATAACAGCAACGTGGCCTCCCTGCCTCAGACGTCTGGCTACATTCACACACAGTGGCAGCGGGAACCTCTCTTATTTTATACCCAGTTTTCTGTCTGTGAAGCGTCTTTCCTACCATCCATTGTCACTGCATTAACCGTAGGCTAGCATAAAAGTAATTGGAAACTGGTGCGTGGCAAAGCTTCAATTAAGGCACCACCAAAGTCCCTGTTCTGTGTAATCGGCAATAATGGTTTCATGTTTGGGAGGGCATTTGGTCACTCGCATTCAGCACTCACCTCGTGACAGAGACTGTTAAACCCTACTCAGAATCCCAACTCCACAGTAATCTTCATTTCAGTCATTTTCCTTCTTTCTCCATCTCTGATGACGGCTCCAGTGTCTTGGTTTTGCTCGCAGTCAGATCGGCGCCTGAGTGAACAGGAGGTGTAATTGACTACTGACAACTCGGCGACAGGATTCTTAATTATTACTCTGGGGTATGGTGGCTGGCTGGCCCGGGTTCAGCTCTCTCACTGAGTGCGTTAACAGAGTCATTTTTTCTTCTACTCTGGCAATATTGAAATGCAGTTTTGTTCATTGCATCCCCGCGTCCAACCAGGAGATTTTGAATTTGGGTTATGATTGCAAGTGAAATGCATGTGCTGTTACTTTAATGCTAAACGTATTTTTACACGGAGGTACTGCAGGCTACAGAACTGCTTTTCCAACCCGGCATTATTACCAATATGTTATAACTGTACCTTGATTTTTTTATTTCTTTTTTTCTTTTGCAGATACATATATTTTTATAGGTGACAGTAATTTGCAAGTATATACTTTTCAGACTCCAAACTTAAAACTGCAATAGTACCTTTTGTTTTGCTTGTCTGTGTAAGTCAATACTTCATCTGCCCTTAAAGCGATAAGAATTGAGGCTTGTGCTGTTACCAGCGCTTCACAAGAGCATCCCTTGCCTGTTTGTGCCTGCACCGGGCCTGCTCAGTGTGATAGAGGAGAGGAAAGAGGGTAAGCGTCGCTTTGTGCTGCAGTCTGTATCTTTTGTGCGGGTGGATATGGAAGCGGCTGTGAAACAATTGGACAAAATGGTCCTAATGTGCTTAAAGAATCTTCTGTCTTTAATCAAAGCTCACACACATGCACCACAAAGGCAGACAGAGCAAACCCAATTCTCTGCTGCTTCCACTGAGTGACTGTTCTTTTTCTCTTCTGGCTTGGGAGCTAGAAGTCAGGATCAGGTCTGCTTTGTTTTGCACGGCTGTGTATTTGTTGTTGTTGTTTTCTCTCTCATTCATTCTTACTGATTCATTGCCTCATCACTGAAGTAAGAAACAAAGGGATTTAATACAGGACAACAAACTTTGTGCTGTTAGAATTACTGTACTTCACCGCCCATTGTTTAATTGCTTGTCATATTCAGAAGTTGCTATTCTTTTTAAGATGTCTTCAGAAGTGACTGGAAAAGGGAGGACTAAAGCTGAACTGACCATGAGCTAAATGAGCTTTTCCTCCAGACGGGGGCTTGGTTTATCTTCTGCGACTCAAACAAACACATTGTTTCACATGTATGTCCACGGCGTTATCAGTTCTGGTTTGGAGTTCAGGCCAAACCTCACATTTTCAAAGTTCCTCACATTTTGGTAGCCAAAGAACCAGCTCTTAGCCTTGAACACTTGAATAACAAAGGAACAAACCAAAGCGCTCCCCGATGGAGCTGCTGTTCCAGCGAATAAGCACTGTACTTTTGACATGATGAAGTGTCTCTGTGCCTGCTCTTTAGTTCAAGGAAACCGGTTCTTAACCCTTTAAACGCCAGCCTATTTTCAATGCCCGTCCGCTTTTGCAGTGGAGGAATTAAATTAACGAGAACACGCTGAGACCGAATCAACCTGGTTTGAAAGGCTTGCCTGTCCTGACCTTGTTGGCTCGGAAACGAGCTCTCAGTTCAAGGTGAAGTGTTTAAAACACAAAACATCTATATGCACCGGAGCGCTGAACAGTTTTCAGTGAAAAGAAATTACCGAGAATCTTCTAAAGAAAATAACTGAATTATACCTCATTTCATTATTATTATTAAATTAGCATCAAACCCTTTATGTCCTAGAGAAGCAGTGAGGAAGTGCTTAGTCTAGTCATCTATGGTTGTATTTCAGACCTATAGAAAGTAAGAGAAATACCTCCTATTGTTTATTTGATGACTGTTGGGTCAGCTGAGAAGCTAAAAACATTCAGGGACCGAGAAGGCTTTGCTGCAGTATTGCAGGTTTTCATACCTCATACCGCTCTGCAGCTGCAACAAAATCCTCCAACTTGTTCTTTTCTTCCTGCAAGTATGTCATCCCATTTAGCATAAAATGTCATCTAAGTCCCTCCTTGTTTTCTAAAACCCACGTTGACTGATGAACTCTTCTTCAACTCCTATTCTTCTCTCTAATTTTCGAGCTGAGACCAAACCCCCCTCACCCCGAGGGGCACTAAGCCGCTCTGCTGTAACACACATGATATTTTGCAGTACACAGGTTGCCCGTATTGAAGCGCTTTGCTGGGATCATAAGATAGCTGTATAAAAACAACCAAACTGATGAAGTCATAGTCATGAGGTTGATTCTCAGACTTGTCAGTTACGCTAATTGCTGCTGTTTTAGCAATATTTGTAAAATTATATATGTATATATGTATTGTTGACAATATTTTGTCAGAATTGCTGTGCTGGCACTGCAAGTTTACAGTACAGCAAGTTTGCTGTACCTCAGTACAGTAAACCTGTCAGACTTTAGCAGGTTTTTCCCAGAAGATACCCTCTGAAGTCGGAGATAGAGATGGAGAATATTAATAATTCTACTCAAAGAGCCAGGAAACGGGCAGGTAACATCTCTGCAGACCCATCACACCCTGGTCACAGGTTTTTGAACTTCTCCCCTCTGGACAGCGCAACAGAACTCTGTACACCAAAACAACCAGACCCAAGACTGCTTCTTCCCTCAGGCTGTGTCTGTGTTAAACAGCTATTTTATTTTGTTTTATCTTATTATCTTATTTATTTTTATTGTATTATTGTTCTTGCTTATGTTTATATTTCCATTCTTTTTTTTTCACTTAAGAGAGCCAAGCGAACCAAAGACAAACTCCTCATGTGTGCTGAAATACCTGGCAATAAAAGCGATTCTGATTCTGATCCTGATCCTGATTCTGATTCTGATCCTGATTCTGATTCTGATTCTGATCCTGATTCTGATCCTGATTCTGATTCTGATTCTGATTCTGATCCTGATTCTGATCCTGATTCTGATTCTGATTCTGATCCTGATTCTGATTCTGATCCTGATTCTGATTCTGATCCCGATTCTGATCCTGATTCTGATCCCGATTCCGATTCTGATCCTGATTCTGATTCTGATCCTGATTCTGATTCGGATTCTGATTCTGATTCTGATTCGGATCCTGATCCTGATTCCGATTCCGATTCCGATTCCGATTCTGATTCTGATTCTGATCCTGATCCTGATTCTGATTCTGATTCTGATCCTGATCCTGATTCTGATTCAAAGCCAGCTGCTTGATGTGACATTTAGCTACAGATCTGAATAGCTTTCTAAATAACAAACATTCAGACCTGGTCGGTCCCCCCAAAAATGACATGGTAATGTTATAATTACTGAGTTCAGACACTTATATTGAATCAGAAGAGAAAATCTACATAAAACTGTGCATAAAAGTAAAGGGACTGAGATGCAGCTGTTCTGAAGTGGCCTATGCGAGTACAAAGGTGCATGTGGAGCTACTGCACTTGCAGAACACTGACTTTACATCTTTTACACGTATATGGTCCTAGGTCAGAGTTTTAGTTTTTAATGCACGACTCTTTGACACCAAATGTCCTTATCATCGGTTCTGCTGATCTGTCATGTGTAAGAGATCAAGAGAGTAATCATAAAAGACAGCTCATCTCATCTGTAATTTGATGATGAAATGGGAATGAAAGTGGAGAAAAGGTAGCGTACCTGGGAGCATCAAAAGCATGATGGTTGCTTTATGACTGCTCCTCTTGCCCTTAGTGTAACATTCAGGGGGAGAATGTCCCTTTGTTATCATCCCCCTTTCCCTGGCAATTATCACAAACTCCACTTCGCCTGCCCTCCGGATCCCAAAGAAGTGAGCGGCCAGAGTGGAAGAATAGCTACATTTATATATTTTTTTTCTTCTCTTTCCATAGATTAATTTTCTATGAAACCCTGTCATTGCTGTTCAGGGAAGCAAAGAGAGAGAGTAGAGTGTAAAAAGAGGGAAATGGGTGGTGGGGGGCAGGTGGAAAGATTGGGGCTACAGTGCACAAGCCTCTCGCTTTTTCGTTTCTTTCTTTTTTTTTTTTTTTTTCCTTGACAGATCATTTTCCATGCCGGGGTATCAGGGGGTCTGGCCGATAATTGGCATGCAGATTGCAGCTGATGGTGTCCTGCTACAGAAGAAAAGAACTGGCTAGTTAGAATAATGAGCCAGCCTGCCTGATGGATGGGCGAGGGAGGAGGTCATACAAAATATTTCAGACACAATTCCAAACCACCCTCCTCCTCCTCCTCACTACCTGCCCCTCCCTTTTTTATTTTTCTATTTTTCACAAAGCCCTGATATTTCATTATTTCCCGTCGAGGAGAATAAAAGCATCCCATCGTCCTGGTTTTTTTTTTCTTCTTTCCTTCCCTCCTAGCCATTGAGTTCTACCTTTTGCGCACGGTGACAGATGTGCAGTTTTGGGTGCAGCGAGCTTCTAAAATGTCACAACTCATTAGGAGTCTGACACCCTTTGGAGACTTAAGTGTTTTAATTACTGTAAAGGAGTTAATAACTGGTCTCTCTGAGGATTTCAGTTTCTCTTCCTCAGCAGGAGGAGGAGTTAGACACGTGGAGAGAGGGCTTAAATATCAGGAAAGATTTAACCAACGTGCTCATAAATGTAAGGACTGCATCGCTGTACAGTATGTTTGTGTGCATGTAAATGGTATTTTCAAGAGAAAAAGAGATAAAATAAAAGCACAGGTCATAAGGAGTATACGTTATAGTTAAAGATAGCTAGTAATCTTTTAGTGAGAGACATCCAGCTCCAGCGAATACACTTTTTATCATAGTTTTCTGTAGCTGTTGTGTCACTGATTTAGGCACTAAATGTACCAGTGTTGCATTTTCCAGAAGAAGAAGAGGGCAGAAACCTTTTCCCTGGCTTATTGTAACTATTACATCAGTTGGTTCATAGTTTTTTAGTGGTGTCTTGTGGCATGTGAAGCTGTTACAGCACAACTTTAATGATTTGATGTCGTTCTGTGGCCTTCCACCATCCTCGTCACCTCGGAGGACAAATCAAATCTTTCCATTTTCCCTCCCGCTGACAATAATGATCATAATGATAATAATGATAATAATAATACCCCACACACACACACACACACACACACACACACACAATGGTTTGCCGTACCACAGAAAGAACAGTGACTTTGCTACAGACAACATTTTTCCATCACTAGTTTTAGTTCCCTTCCCTTAAGAAACGAGCTCATGTTGCTCTACCTAAGAGGAACAGATTAATTGAGAGGTAGATTAAGTAGTTCTAATCCTTTGATAAATGGGCCTAATTTTTTTTTAAATTGGGCAGGTTGTCACTGAATTACATTTTTGTACCTTTTAAGAATTGTTACTTTTAGGAAAACATATACCATTAGTTTAGATATTTGATGCTAAGTGTTGTTCTTGTTTTTCTTGGCGATTGTTCATAAGATCAGTATAGAAATCTTAAAATGGCATGGTGGTGCTAGGAGCCACGTGGAGCCACGTGGAGCGGGAATAGCTATCCGGAGTGTTTAGCAAACAATTTGGGCATGCATATTTGTGTCTTTGAGGGGCATTTAAATATACTCTTTGTTTGGATATGTGGGCTCTTCGGATCATCTTATATTGTATTAGCTGGAGATTGGTATAGTCATAATGAAGTAAATAGCTTTAGTGCCAGAATTTAGTATCATTGGTATCTTTTTCTCATTCTTTGAGTGAGTCTTCAGTAGATATCTTTTTTGATAAAATCTTGATAGTATATCCTTCGATTTAGGTTTTGTTCCATTTTTTTTTTTCTTTTTAGTAAATAGGGGTGGTGGTAATTAATTAAATCAATTTTAGATTCAAAAACAGACCTGTTTTTGAATCTAAAATTGAGGCATGAAGATATTTTTTTTATCAGTCATGTATTTTTGAAGAAGCTTTTGAAAGGTTACAAAGTTATTGCTCTGGAAAAAGGACTGACAGTGTGTAATGCTGTTTCATTTCCAAGATTACAAGTTTCTTGTTTAGTAGAAAGTTGGGATTGTGCAAATGTGTACTTAACAGGGTTCTATTGTAGATTTGAAGATTTGATGTAGTTTCCACCGAACTGTCAGAGCGGCTGATATTATGGTGTTATTAATGCAGCTATAGAGGTATTCTCTCATAATTTGTCAGCCCCTGTTTCATTGTGCCTGAACACAAAACATAGGGAAATACCATTCATTAGATGGAGATTCAACATTTCCATGAGATATCATTAAATCAGAAAATTATATCTCCTTACTGCTTATTCAGTTTCTAAAAAGACAATTTTGTTAATTCCACATAATCCAGTTTGAGGCATGCTGAAGCTGGTTTGCCAGGAAGTGGTTTAAGAAGTTTGGGGCCTCTAGACATCATTTAGTTTTGTCCTGCAAGGTTGTCAATTTGATTTGTGGTGTTTTATTCTTCCAGATGAACTTTGTTATTGTGAAGCTGAAGTTGGCCGGAGGTTCTCCCCTTATGATCCAGTTCCTGCTCAAGGTTTCTTTGCCACTGTTCGGCTTCAAGCTTTTTCTCCCACCGCGTGTTTTTTTACTACCATCATTTCTCTATATATTTAGTATTGAACTGATTAAGTTGAACTTAAGTTCAGAGAATTGAACCAGGTAGTGATTTGCTGTACTGGAATCATAGACAGGTGATTTCTGGTAGGACGGTCATTTTAACCGTTGCTAATCAGCCAGTTAAGAATTTTGAATTGTGGCACTTGTTCACTCGTCAAAGAGAAGTGAACAAGACAATGAATCAGTGAGACACATAGTTTCTGTAGAGAATGTGATTGTTCTTGAAGGTAGAGCAGTAGGTCATCTGCATATAGGATGATCTTGGAAAAAAAATAGTTTTTGATTCCTTTTATTTTTCCCTATTGCTAGCAGTCAATTGTCTAGTGGTTGAACAGTTGTCAGATAATTTGGCTCCCTTTGATAAAGCTAGTTTGGTCTGGATAAATGAGTGAAAGGACTGCTTTCCAGACATTTAACCTGATTCGTTGCTGTGCTAAAAGTGACCCTAAATATTTGTATTAGAAACGAGGTGTTTTTATTTGCATGATTTGTGAGCTGTGTTTTCATGTCCATTTGTTCTATCACAGTTTTCTCTGTTAACCCTTCCATATTGAATTCCGATATGGTTCTATTTTTTTCTTCAGTAAGTTGTTATTGTTGGTGGCAAACAAAATAGTTCTTTCCCTGAGTACAGCCTTTCTTTTTGAAGAATCAGGATCTTGGAAATGTTGAATCTCCAGGTAATGAATGGTATTTCCCTATGTTTTATGTTCAGGCACAATGAAACAGGGGCAAGCTCACAAATTATCAGAGGATGGATTTTTTTGTGTGCCACTAACAGGTTTGATAGAACTGCTGATGAGAAAGAAACCAACATGGGAAAACTACGATGATTCAAGATTATATACTGTACATGTATATTGTCTGGTTCAGGGGTTTTCTAATCACCAACTGTTGCTAGGTCTAAAATTATTCATGTATTCTTTTAACATTTCTGTACCAGTTTGTGGGTGTAACTGGCATTGGGGACCTTCTTTAAGTAGGACTGCTAACTAAACCTAAGTCCCCTCTGATGATTATTCTGTGTTCTGGTAGCTTAGGGAGTGATTTGAAAAAAATGCATGAAGAGTTTGCACAATCGTTTTTCTTTATTAGTAATTCAGATGAAAGAAATTATCTTTGGATCAATAACAGTATTTGAGAGTATTGTGTGTATTTTTACTCATTTTAATTCACAGCTCTTGTTAGACTTAAAACGTGAATAATATATTCAATTAAATTCCAGTGTTTTCTGATGTTCTAGGACAGTTTCAGGTATGTGACAGCCTGCAAAAATTCATAATTTTTGCTCTCTTAACCTGTCAGACAATAAGTAAGTACCATAATGAGTTTGATAGAGGCAAATGATGTGATTTAAGTTTTTAACAGTCATATTCTGTATAACAGGGTTCGTCTGCAGGGTTTGCCCTGAAGCAGTGAACTCAGTTGAAGGATGTTTTGTTTGCAGTGTTTGGCGGCAGTTTTAATGAAGTCAACATGAGGTTCTTAACTGCAACTTTTGAGTTTTTGGAAGATTTCACATGAGATGAAATGAGATCAATGAAATTTAAAGAAAAATATATATTTTTTGTGATTGATTGTATATTCTTGGGTGACCAGCTCAAAACATTCCAACATGGTCCAAGCCTGTCATTTTGTTTCGGGAAGCTTGAAACAGAAAATATTCATTCAGCCAATCAGTGAGCAGCTCAGATTTGCTGAGTAATGTGACATCACAGACCTAGGTTTAGAGGATCGTCTCTGATGGCCCTATCAGTTCTAAAACCAAAGACTAAAAGGGAGTCCATGTGGTATTTTTTCCCTAAATTCAGCACTGATATTCTTTTAGCACCTCCCGAAATGCTGTAAGAAAAATAGGGCACAAGGTTTCTTTTCTTACACGGATGTGCTTTTGAGACTCGTATAATAATAAAAGATTAAAGAATTTCATCAGCTATCATGACATGGTTTAATATTGCACCTGTAAGATCAAGATTAAAGAACTTCTTTCCTATGTCCAAGGAAGTTTTATTGCAGGCCCACTTAGATCTACATTTCATAGCGTCTATGTGTGTTATTTTAAGATCTTCGTGCTCCAACATGTTTTACCGCTTCATTTCTACCTGGGTTGTATACTGGGAGTGCTCTAATCCCTGCAACTTTGCAGGTAATTAACCCAGTCTGTCATTTTCCACTGCACATTATGGCACTTTTTATCTGTCAGGTCAGGTAGCAATAGGTAAGCAGAGGAATTATAATAAATGCTATTAAGTAGCTTGTTTTGTTTGTGTTATTAGCAGCTGGAACTTTGAGGGGAAACATCTAAGAGTGCTACGGTTTAAGAGAAGAGTAAGGGAACCAAAGTTGATATGTGTACCATCCGTACATTACATGACAGTTTAGGAGCTTTTTCAGCACCTTTAACTCAACTATCAGTGTGACAGAATTAATGCTGCCGTCCACTCATAATCCAGAGGAAAATATTTTTCAAACAGCAACACAGCATTTTACGCAATTTACTCGCAAATTATTGTCCTTAGCATCTACATAATGAAGTATATATATATATATATATGTATATATATATATATATATATATATATATATATATATATATATATATATATATATATATATATATATATATATATATATATATATATATATATATATATATATATATATATATATATATATAAATAAGTTCCAGGCAGGACAAATGACTTCAACATTAGATAGAGATCCCATTTTACTTTGTTTTTGTGTTTGTTTTGTCTCAAAGGACTGTCCATGAGATAATGATCTACTAACTAGACTGAAATATGTTGACAAAAAGCCTCCAAAGCAAGATGAAATGAAGAATGTGATGTGGAAAGTGTTGTTTTATTTTACCTTTCACACTATTCTTTAGTCATGATGGTAATTCTATTCTGCTAACTCTAAAATGTCTGAGCTCAGGAGAAGAAATCATGGCTAATGTTCTGTTGACTGCAGGACGAAACAGCCGTCGGTACAGTAGACCAGTGGTTCCCAACCTGGGGTCCGGGCCCCCCCTAGGGGGCGCCAGAGATCTCTAGGGGGACGTGAAACTTTTTCTGCGTTTAAATTATGCAGTTGTAAAAATTATATTTGCGAATGAGTCATTCATAAGACATTTTTAGGAATAATTTATGAATGTCTTGAATATTTTTTGTGTTTTTTATACACTGGTGACAAACACAGGAAATGATTTCATTCCTTATTATATCATTACTCAACATTTAATTTACTCTGACAGGTTTTTAAAGGAAAAATGTTAAAAATGTTGGTCTCATATTAAAAGAGACATTTTTCAGAAATATTTTTATTTCCTTTTATGTCCTGTTGTGCGTATTTTATACATTGGTGACATTGGAGAAAAACAAAGTCATATGTATACAGAGTAAACCAAAGAGAAATGTATCAAAAAAACATAATTAATGTTCATTTTTTCAATTAAACACTATTTTGGTGCTAGTACGTATGGGTCGGGGGGCCCGGCTGGTCTTAGACACAAGTTGGGGGGAACAAGGAAAAAAGGTTGGGAACCACTGCAGTAGACCAACAATGTTAGTTTTGGGGGGGCAGTTTAAGGTTGCCCTTTTTATGATTGTTCATAGTAATCAAGCACCACAATAGAGTTGTTTAACTTATGGCTCCTCAACTCTTTGGGTGTGCTGGATTGGTCAGCCTAAAACCTGTTTCCTGTGTGACGCGGTGAGCACCATGTTTGGCCTCTTCCTCCATCAGCTCCCTGCTTAATCTGCTTGTATTAGTCGCCTTCCTAAACCAATCAGGTACATTACTACCAGTCACATGACACGGCTAAGACAATTAGAGGATGCTTCTTTGTGAAGTGGATCCGTCTGAGGGGGGCAGGGCTGACCCTACAGTGCAGATAGATGCATGAGCTGGGTTGATCTGCGCTTGGAGATTAAAGAACCAATCTGCATATGCAAATTCAGCCTGTGGGTGCAGAAAGTGGTTTTGGAAAAAATAAAAAAGTACTAGTAGTAAATATTATACATCAAATATATTATACATCAAATATTTTGGTACACTTTTTTCAAAAGAAAGAATTATTTACTGCTTAAATCAATCATGAACCTCTTTAAATGACAGCTAGATGGGCTGGAAACTGAGTAAATTACTGTTTAATTCAATTATTATCCCTTAAAAGTCAGGAAATGCATAACATAGGGACTTTGAAGTGTCTGCTCTCACTACATGTTTCTTGCAGAAATAGTTTTTTCTTAATTTATATAAATTTCTAATCTCTGTCCTACCTATTTATCATAGTTGGGGTTTTTTTTCTTCTTTTTTCTTCCTAAAACGCCTAAATAGAAGGGAAATGTTCTATATTTCTTGAAGACACTTTACCTCTTGTTAAAATAAGGCTTATTCACTTTTAACTGACTGTGTGGAGTCACTACTTTATAAACTGTTACTTGTATGACGTTTAGGTCACATGTTAATTATCAATCTGCCCCTCCTCCCTGTGGGTTATTATGGTTATTCTCTCAACCGTACACATTACCTGCTAAGCACGAGATGTTTTGTTCGCATGAGTCAAACTGTGACTGCTTGTGAAATGGTGTGGGGCAGAGAGTGAAGGCTGCATTTCAAGTGTCGAATAAGTTAAACTTGTGAACACCTCAGCTGTTTAATGCTGTTTTTTCTCGATTTAACATCGATGGATTCATCCGCTCCTCTTTCAGACCTTGGCTTTTCTGTCCAGAATATGGACTTTCCTGTCCTCAGAAGAGTTTTCCTTATCGTTGAGATGCAGGAGGATCCCTGAGTCCTGACCTGAGGAGACTGCTGCTGTCTTGTGTCGCGTGTTTGTGGGGTTGTTGTTTAGACTCTTCTGCATTTACAATACTGTTCAGTTTCTGTTTGTGTGTTGCTAGTAAGGTGAAGTGGTTTTAAATGAGGGTGTTGTTAGGAAGTTGCGTTGGGAGAGAATACTCTTCTTAGTTTCTTAGACATTCCTGACAATATTTTTATGCCTGTTTATCTTTTCCTCACTGATGCTGTGGCGCGGAGTTTGGAGATTCGCCGGCTTGACTTTCTTCATGTGTTCTTTTTCCCCCTGTGTGTCACTGGGCAGAGTCTCAGTTCAATGGTGGAGACTACTGATGATAGACAGTTTGTGTTGCAGTGGGTGGTTGGAGTCAGAATACGGCCGTTGGTCTGTGTGTGTAAGAGTTGAAAGTTCCTCCTCAGCGTGCACAGTACAGTCCAAGGATACAGTTTGTTATTTTTTGAACCTATCACATATTTGTTTTCCTGGCTGACTGAAATGATCAGAGTTCATTTGAATAGATGGTGGAGACTCAATAACTGCATTTGACCTTCAGATAAAACATACGAATATCTTCTTGTTCATTCAGTTGTATCATAAAACATTGAAGTTACAGCTTTTACAATATCTATCGAACATGCCATTAAAAAAAAAATTTTGATCTAATTTAGCTTAATTAAACTACAGCAGAATAGATCACTTTGAAATATCTATATTTATTCCAGTGGGGGTGTTGTTTGCTGCTGCTTGGGATCCAGATTGAAAAAAAGAAGCATATAATAAAAATAACAAGAAAAAAACACTTGCATTTAAAAGCTACAAGCACCACCATAAAACGTCTCAATGGTAACATATTAAAAATTACATTCTTGGTATGAGTGTCTTTTCCACTATGAATGCAGCAGGTGAGCAGAAACTTATAACAATAGAAATATTTCTCTGGGGAAATAAATACATCCATTGTTGCAGAAATCTTTTTATTTCCATGAGAGTTAAACGTTAGGAAGTATTTTGATCAGGTTTTGTGGCTGCAGCTGCTCTCCCAGCAGCACAGCCAGCTTAATCTAGCTTGCACCCTCGTCAGCACGACACAGAAGGGAACAAATTTACTAGTTCATCCTCATTCTTTCAGGCACGCTAAAGAGCTGTATACAGTACACAGCAGATCAAAGCCTTAATTGAAAAATAATTACAGGTGCTTAATCATAGAAAGCACTGGGCTAATTGAAGTGAAAACAAGGAGGCAAACGCAGACCCTCAGAATGGTGGCAGAAAGAGGATATTGTAAAAGCTTCCTCTTCAATCCCCATTGTCTTCCAGATTAAATAGGAGAGGGCTATTAGCAGAGTTAATTGGCTCTCTAATTTAGATCTCGCCCCACTGAAAGCATAACGGATGTGAGCCTGTCGACCAATGATGTGTGCACTCTGTCACACCGTCCTGTCGGACCGTGATTGGTTAATTGCCTTGGGATTTTTGGAAGTTTTCTCTCATTCTTCAAATGCAGCAGATTTGTGGGAGCTGTCTCTCCAGCTGTCCAGGTAGTGTTCATTGTTCAGGTTTGAATCGGATGGGAGCGTGACTCATTTACCACTGCTAAAACATTCATATGTATTTAACCCAACCAAATGGTGAGATGGTGCATCGTACTATAATCCAAACTCATTTTTTCCCGTGAGCCATGTCATTCACCACAAGCAAATATAACCTGAAGTCCTGATTGTCCTCTTCCTGACCTGCTTATATATTACAAAAGTTGCCGATGCCCTGAGAGAAGCAGCACATTTACTCCAGGCCCCTCTCTCATCTGAAAGGCCTCCTTATCACAGCCTTGGCAAGTTTGCTCCCCGCTGTCTCGGCTGCTTGTTTTCCACGCACTCACTCTGCTCTCTAGTGTGCGTCAGGCGGTAGTGCATCCGCCGCACAATCAAATCCATTTACACTCCCAAAAGGTGGACGAAAGTAAATGGGCCATTTTTCTACCATTTCCTGGGACAGGCTTTGATCATTTCAGCACATCTTTTTCTAGTGTTTTCGTATTGTAGCTTGAGCAGTAATGGAGCTCTTGACTGGAGTTCAAAATAGAAGCTGGTGTGGATATTTTCTTTCAAGGTCTGTCACCCAAACTTCATCTTTTTTTTCTTTTTTTTTCACAAAAACTCAGAGAAAATGACAGCAGCAGATAATAGTACACATCCTTCTGTATGTGCTGTTTATGAGATTGCACCACAAAGAAATCACCAGGAAGCGTTTTAAAGTTAGGTTTCATTAAGAAACATTTATCATCTCCAGGGATGAAGCTTTATAACTTTGATATAGTTTCCTCTAGAATATACAGTTATCATTTTAAATGAAGGAGTATGATACTTTATTTTCTTAATTTGACAAGATTCCCTGAGATCTTCATAAAATGTCTGACATGTTTTTGGTAAAATAACACAGGGATATAATATGAAGTCACCTCCTTTAATCCTAAATGTCCACATCTGTTTAAAGCAGCCGGTTTGGAGGCACTGCCTCGGCTGCAGATGCAGACGGATTTGAAGTTTAGTAGTGATAAACATCGAAGCTGAATAACTCGAAGCTGAATTTCACTGCATCCTCCGTGGGGAAATTTTCTTCATTTTTGACACAAATTTAATGGTTTCAGTCTGGTGGTTCTGTTTTTACCAGAACTACCAGAGTTTGTGGGTTCATTTTGCACAGACCTTTAAAAGGAGAAAAGTAGTGTAGGGACTACACTGCGTTATCCCAAATGTGAACTCGACATCTGCCAACAACTAGAGAATGCATCATGTTTATTTTGAGTCAATCATTAAAATTGTATTATTTGACTTTGTGAGTTTTTTCTTGAAAATTACAAACTACTGTTGGTATTTCTGTGGATTGTCTATTTGATGACCAACGCAATATCAGTACTGTCTGCAACATAAAAGAAAAATAATTGTATTGAGTTTATGTTGTTTGGAGTGAAGTGGTCCACTCCAATCCAACCATGCAGAAAAATGACAATCTTTGTGTTTAACACCACGATGCTGACAAGCGTCCCTTACTTGTTGTTGCCATGATGAGAGCCATTTGCACACTGCATGTAGTTTTCCTTCATCAGTTAGTTTCATCTGACCAGTGTTTTCTTCCACATGCTTTGCAGATCCCTTTTGGCAAACTCCAAACATTGCTTTTAAACAGTATTCTCTTTCTAACTTCAATAAAGCCTGTGTTTATTAGACCTAGAGACTCTCCAATCGGCTCCCTCAGAGTTTTAATGCCCTGCCCTTTCTTGCCTTGTGTGACGTAGTTCCATATTCCTTCAGGTTTTGTAAAACCGGAAGCCTTTATTTTTTTATGCTTTCTAGTTTTTCATCTTTCTGAATGAGAGCACCACTGCAATTTTGTTATGCTCCTGAAACATAATGACGATTAAAATTCTTGAATCTTGGCTTTTTAATAACAGATAATGGTTCTTCATGGATTTGTTAAATATTGTTTTTTTCTTTTTCATTATTTTCTGGCCTTGCCAGATATGCTTTTACTTATCAGGCAAGCAAGATGGATGGCCTAAAATTCCCTTCATTTGTTTTATTCCTATTTATTTATTCAATTATCATTATTGTTGGAATTATTAAAAACATAATACAGGTTTCAATACATCAAGTCTGAGTTTCCTCAGCACTGGGGAAATAGTAAAAAGTCAGATTAGGCATTCTCTTGTGAAGAAGGGAGAATTGTTGTAAGCGCTGCCCCTTGAAACTGGTAGATACATTTTTGATAAAGCCCCAAGTCTTTTAATCATAGACAAAAAGAAACGGCCTTTCATGACTGGGACATTGGTTTTAACTTTGAGCAAAATGATTAAAAACGACTTCCTCAATAATTTAGTTTATAGGATTAACGTTGGGATATTTCACAATTCTTAACATGAGCTACAACTGTAATAGACCCGCAAGGGCGTACAAGACCATTTTTTACAGCGGTGCCAAATATTTACACCTTTTTCCTGGTTTATGGAGATTGTGTGCAGGGACAGCCTCCCGAACCAGGAGCCTCATTTCTCCAGACTGGAACTGCCAGGCAAGAGAATTACGCTCAGATGAAAAGGACATTTATCAAGTATTTCTCCACATGTCGGATTAAGGGGAACATTTTCCAAAGTATTTTGGAGGATACTTTGGGATATTTGAAGGGTTTCAGGGCAGATTTTCTTCATTTCTGCCTCCACCCCCCGTCATGTAAAAATGCAGTCAACTGCAGAAAAGATGGTTGCTCTTCACAATCAAATGGAAATTTGATGAGACATCCAAAGCTTAGCTGAGCAAGCACAAGCTTTACTAGTGTCACACAATGTAAAATACATTTCCACACTCTGTGCTTAACAGCTGAATGTAGTGTAGAGCATATTGTATATCAGGTATTACAGGCTTAAATCTAGAATAATACAGTTACAGTATCTTGCGACGCTGGAAAATGGTATTTAGTTCAAAATTTACCACCGCATGATGGTTTGATTTATGATATTTTATATCAGTGCTGCTGGAAAATAGCACCAGGAGAAAGTTATTTTTCATGAAATGTTCTTTTATTTTGTCTTTTCTTCTTTACATGGAACTGAATTGTGTCTGAGTTGAGCCCATCCCTGTAAAATGTTCAAGCACATGTGCAGAAAACCCTGTCAATGGCTTACACCCAACCATTTCAGTTGTATTTCCAAACCTTTTGCCCTAACATAACTGTTTTCTTTGACATGTATTTTTACAGAAATATGTATTTGTAACCTACTGTGACAACATACAGGAAAACAAATAGAAAAATATAAGGACAACACCTTGTAATAGATTTATGTTCCTGTGATTATGCAATACAAAGGTCTTGATTAAGTAGTGGTGAAAACTTTCTGAACTGCTCTGACTTTTAGCCCTTCCCCAAGCTCTTAAGGCCTTGGTGATTGTTGGCATTGTGCTTGGAGGTATTGACTTTCTGATTACTGCATGTGCACTAAAGTCCTTGAAAATAAGAAACATGGAAGACAACATTAAAGTTGCAGTTGTTGTCACAGCTGTTTTTCTGCACGACAACGTTTTAGGTGGCCTTTGTGACTGGAGTTCTGTAGATTTAAAAAGGTTTCTCAAAGTAATCCCTTACCCATACTCATGATTACATCAGCAATTGAAGAATGATGGCTTTTGATACAGTACCATGAGAAGGCCTGGAGAACACAAGGGTGCACCTTAGATTTATTGTCTGTATGCACTGAAATCCTTGAATCCTTTATTGACATTATGTATTATAGAAGGAGACATATGCAAATCCCTTCCAATCGTTCCTCAAGGATCACTAGTTTTAAACATGTCAATGGGTTTTGCATTGATTTGCTTACCAGACAGAACCCAAGAGGGAAGCAATGCAGACGAGGGGGGGCTGCCAGGACAGGAGCAGTCACTCCAGAGGAGGGTCTGATGGCTGGCAGGATAGGAGAAAGTCAGGCACAGGCAGTGGGTTTGTGGCTGGGACTAAAGCTTAGCAGGGGTTGGGAACAAGGAGGGGAGCTAGGATTTGTGCTGTTGGTCGAGCACAGGGACTGGAGTGTAGGTCAGGTCTAGATCAGACACAAAGCCGTAGGCTGCAGCAGGGGCAGGGATTGAAGCATGTAATGGCGCTTTTCCACTAGTACCTACACGACTCGCCTCGCCTCGGTTTGGCACCTTTCCACTAGGGGTCTAACGTGCAGAGTAGATTCTTTTTCTGTAACTACTCTGCCGAGGTTCTAACATAACTGTATCGGCTGTATCGGGCTGTATCTGACGTCATCACACTACAGACCACCGATTGGTCAGGGGGTTGGAGTCAGACGTCTGAGTCAGGAGGCGGAAATCAGCGAAAGAGACTCTGACGGATTCTTGTTCATTTTATTCGACCAGCAATGGCAGCGCAAAAGTCTGTTTGGTGATCCAACTCTGAGGTGCAGATGTTCATAAACCTGGTGGCTGAGGAGAGAATTAAAAAGGGATCCAGACGGGCGATAAGGAACGACAAGATCTACCAGGAGCTCTGTCACTTCATAGCTGCTTGCGAACAAAAAAGAAGTTGCCGCTTGAAGCTTCTTTCAATCTAATTTTTTAACTTGATATTGAACACAAGCCACAGACCCAGCAGCACATTTATCATCTCCTCCAGGTTCTACATCTTTAGTGTTTTTGTCTTCTTCGTTTAGGTCACACAATCAAATACATCACGGCAGCTTCGCTCCAACTCCACCTACTTCTCCAGATGCCTTGGGATAGGCAGCGCTGAAAACGTGTGTGTACTGCTGCAGCAATGTGGACCAAGGGCCATGGCAACCTGGTCAAGGGCATGGGCCGTGGCAAAGACCCAACCAGAGTGGCCAGCAAAGACTTAGTTCTGAGACAACGTAGCAACAAAGACCTTGGCTTGGTCATTGATGAGGGCTGCGGTGAACACCTGGCTGGTGGCATCTACAGGTGAGGTGTCGGTGGTGGCATCTACAGGTGAGGGGTCGCTGGTGGCAGCTGCAGTGAGGCGGCTGCATGGGGACTCGCCTCAGTCAGCACATTAGTCCACCACATATTCTTTCCTGCTTCCCTCCAGGAGAAAATCAAAGACAGTTGCCATCTCCTCTGCAGTGGCGGAGCTAGAGGGGAGGTAGCACTGGACCCCCCTGAAATCTGATTGATCCCCCTAAGTGCCACCCCAGATGATTGACATATCAGGGCACCACGCACGTCCTGTCGAAAGAGCCAGTTGCGTTTTGAAATCAGTGACTCCTGACTGCTATGTCCCTCCTGTACAGTAGTTGGTGCTATGTACCACAAAGAGTTGTAATCCACCTTATTAGGAGAAGAGGAAGAATCGCCACAGAAGAAATGGAAAATTTGAATTAGTGTCAGACGTTATCTTTGCTGGAGTGCCTGGAGCCAAATTTGAACTTAAAAACGGCTAAAATCACTTTTGTGTTCAGATAGGAGATCGTTTTGCTACAAGCCATGGGTATCAAGCTAATGTTAACGTTACATCTCATGGCGTCTATAGATCACCACTGTCAATTTCCAACGGCCGCTCCACATTAACGTCTACATTTAATTCGGATTGCCGCTTATATTTATGTGTTTCTGTTTTTGAGTGAGTAACTTTGTGAGTGAGTAACTGAAAGGTGTAGGTGTGTGTGCATTTACCATTTTTGTAAAAAAATTGTTACAAAGTTGTTGTTTTTTTACATTTTGTACAGTGTGAATAAACTTAAATTTTACACAAATCTTATCTCCTGTGCTCAATACATTTAGAGACTGGTTGTTCGAGAAACGAATTAATTGTCATAGTCTGTTGACCCCCTGAAATAACCTTGGCCCCCCTCTGCCCCCCCCCCCCCCCCCCCCCCCCCCCCAAGGTTAAAAGTCTATCCACGTCTGGCTAGTCCTTGCTGTAGTGATTAAGGGAACGATGGACCCAAATGTAGACTGCTGAAGTAGGATAAGTATAAATCAGAAACCAAAGGCAAACTGGTAGGCAACACAAGGAATAACAGACGACAGGCAGAGTTGGGCAGATGGATAGGCAGAGATAAACGGACAAGAAGGAAAGGGATAGAGACAGGGCCTACAAATACATACACGAGGACCAATGAGAAACAGGTGGGGAGGATTAAGACGGACCAAGAACAACAGGAAGTCAAAGGAAATGGGAAGACTTTCAAAGTAAAACAGGAGATAAGATGATGGTAAACAAAAACCAGACCACAATCCCAGAAGCAATTGCAGAACAATAGATACTCAAAGAGTAAAAAGAAAGAGAAGAACTTAGGGGAAAAAAACAGAACTTTGAACACTCACTGGTCTCTGTAAAGGACTTTACAAATACGTTTATTGATAGTAGTTGAGGTCAGACTTGATCCTTGATGCAGTTCCACTTCCACCTGAAACTAATCTTTTACCTCACCGCTGTCATGCTGCCCCCACATGTGTTCAGCATCACTCACTCCCTCATTCAATACTAAATGCGTACTTTGGCACTCAGCCACACACTTCAGCTGAATCTATTCGGACACAGCGCCACTACTTTTGACCTTCCCTGTACTTTTCCATCAGCATTTTCAAAGCAAACAGTGCATCTCTATTGTTCCTTCTTGGCATGAAGCCATACTGGTGCTCAGATCTTTCCCAGATCTTCATTGTGTGGTTCATCACTTTTATAACTCCGTAGTTGCTCCAGCTCTGGAAATGACCTCTGGTCTTGAAAATCAGCACTCGAAGGCTTTTCTTCCATTCTTCTGCCGTTCATTTACTGTCCAAGATGTTGTTGATCAATCTTCTTTCCCTTTTCTCACAGACACTTCTACAACAACACTGGTATGTAACCAGGAAAAAAAAACGACTCTCCATTCTGCATCCCTTTCAGAGTTGCTCTCACTTCAACCTTACTGATTTGTGACACGTTTTGATTTGCAGATTACCACCCTTCTCTTCCTCTCATTTTCTCTTTATTCATCAGTTCTCTGATCTTTATTCTGAAAGGAACATTCTGGAATTGAAACAACCTAATAATCTAAAAACAAGGTATAATATGACATGGTAAGCAGTAAAAACTTTACTTAGGGACCAAAGCGACGTGACACGCAGTTTTGAGTGAGAACAGATATGTATTGGCAGCAGAACGGCAATTAAAGGTATAGTCCGTGATGTTGGAGAGCTAGCAAGATTTGAAAGTGGCACCTCCTCTAAGCCCCACCCCCCCTAAAGCTGTCAGAGAGGTCGGATTTTTTTCTTTCCTTTTTCTGGACACATTATTCACTGGCTACTCTCAGGATGGAAGGACCATTTCACCCAGTATAACAATAAATGTTTTTGAATATGATCACAGACTATACCTTTAATGTTAGCAATTGGGGCAATGGAGCTGAATCAAAATAAATTGCTATTTTAAGCCTCTGACGAGACTCAAAAAGGCAATTCCACTTAAGTGACAGTCTGGATAGAATCTCTAAAGAAGATCCAAGTTCATTTTCACCTTGTGTACACAAATTGTAAAAAGGGTTGCTTGTACAGCCATCTCCGCCTTGTCGGGGCTATCTTGTTGCAAGGCCATACAAATTGACTACCGATGTCGATCGCTGTCAATAGACACAAAAGGAAAAGAGTTTATGGCCTCTGTTTTTAACACTTGCCTAATTTGGCACAAATATCTTCGTACTGATCCATCTCTGTGGAAGCATAGACCTCAGTTAATGTTCCTTTAATCACCCAAACATGTTGCACATCCTTCCCATCCTAAGCACGGGTACAAATCCTTCTCTCCGTCCTTAGTGTCCAGCCTCTCGACCAACCCATAATAAACCTTCCGCTAGGCCTTTGCTACAACACGCTTTGCCTTACTTTGCATCTCTTTGTGCTCCTGGTTGCTTTCATCTCTCTTGCAAGCCCACCTCTTCTTTGCTAACATTTTCCTGCTTATACTCTTCCAAACCTCCTCACCACAAAGTCTCCTCATTTTCCAGTTTCCTCTTTCTGTTCAGAGGACACAAGTACCCTCCTACTAGTGTCTCTCATAACATTCGCTGTAGCTGCCCAGTCGTCCGACAGCTCCTGCCTGACACATACAGCCTGTCTCAGCTGTTTCAACTTCACACAGTAGCCCTTCTTCTTCATCTTCCACCACTTCATTTTTTTATTTTCCCTTTGCTTTTGGTTCATTATAGTCCATAAGCGTCATATTGCATTACTTTGCTATACTATTTAGCTATGCTTTCCCCTGCACGTTCCTAGCGCTGCTTTCATGTCCCCCTGTGCTCCTCCCTCTTCTTGAAATTAAAGACAAAGTTTAAAAAAAGGAATATAGTGTCACAAACGTGAATAAACGTGGGATGTCCACGAATGGATGGACCAAAGAATAAAGATGACTTTATTCTGAATCTTTAGAGTCCTGTCTCTGCAGCTCTGGTTGAACTAGTCCCACACTCACACAACAAATCAGTGTGTCAGTGACTCCGTCCACATACTTGGGATTTACGGTGAATTTATAACAATACAGTAATTTTACATGTGAATGTCAACACCACACGGATCCATTACCTCATCATCACCAACATTACCAGTAATTACCAGATTACTTTTGTAATACTGTATTTGACCCGGTCTTTGTACTTTTTGACCGTATAGAAACGTAATTCTCCTCAGTTGTGTGAAATAAGACCTGGAAACAGGAATTGTGGCGTAGAATTGTCAAATTGGTTTAATTCACCGTACGAATTGTTACAGATTACTTTTGTAATACTGTATTTGACCCGGTCTTTGTACGTTTTGACCGTATAGAAACATAATTCTTGCCATTGTAAGAATGAGATGTACCTGCTGTACTCTACTGCCCTTACTTTTTAACAACTTGTGCTTTTTATTATTTTACCTCTTTTCTTATCATTTTATTTCATTGTATTTTTTATTTACTGTTTAATTGTGTCTTGTCGCTTTTAATGTTGATGTAAAGCACTTTGAATTACCTTGTGTTGAATTGTGCTATACAAATAAACTTGCCTTGCCTAAAGTGTGCTCCAAACATTATTCTCTCATCACTGGTCTTCATCACTTCATCTAACTCGCTCCAGAAAGGATTTTTCTCTTCCAAGTAACAACCAATTGCAACTTGTGGGGCTATGAGTGCAGATAACTAAAATAATCACCTGTTCAGTTTCTGTTTTCATGCTCATCAACAGATACTTCCGTCAATATCACCCCTACATTATTTCTTTTCCCATCTACTGGTTGGTATGGCAGTTTGCATCCTCCTCACCCTTCCCCACCTCTCTACATCATATAAGTCAGTCCCTACCTTTCTTTTCATTGTGCCCAAAATGTAAAAGTTTAACTCTTCCTCCTACATGGCTTTTTCTCATCTCTCACTGTGTCCTGACAGGCCTTCTCTCGCTCTCTGTCCTCTTTTTCTTCAGTTCCAGTGAAACCCTATCAGGTAACGAAGCTGGTGTTTTCATTCCTAACCTGACTGGATTGTTGTATATTCAACATACAGTGGAATAAATTTATTGATGCATCGAAAGTACATTTAAATAACGCAATGGATCATTGCAGCGAAGCATTGATATGATATAGGTCTAGATTGTAGCGGTGGAGGATGAGTAGAGGTAGAGGATGGATGAAACTTCTGGTGGGACTCTTCAGGTACCAATGAGGAGGAGGAGACAGGGAGGAGGATGTCTGCACATAAGGAGTCTGAGGAACACCGGATGGAGATAAGATTAGAGTAGTGTCATCACAATTACATTGAGTTGGGTTTGACAGTGTGTGAAAACACCAGTGATGAAGAAATCAATGGAGAAAGGTCAATAAGGTCAGTCTAATAATAAGATAGGAGCAGATGAGATGTAAAAGACCTTCCTAGGCTTACATGCACACAAAATGTCATTTAAACCATATAACTGATGATTTTTAAGATACATGTTTGAATATTTTTTTTCTCTAGACATCCAGACACCAACCAGTAAAGTCCATACACTTGAGCTTAAATAGTTGGCTGACGAAAAACAATAATAGCAAAAATGTTTGCTACTATTCCTGATTTTATCAAAATATTAATAACAAAACAGGGTGTTCTTGATATTCAGACAAAAAAGCTATCTAGATATGTTTGTTTGAGCTCAGTTAATAATAGTGACCATTTTTCTGTAAGCTCTGGTCTGTTTAAACATCATCGATCAGCTGTTACATAAATCACCTGTCATTTGCAGTAAAGAATAGGATAACATCTGCATTGTATAAATGTATATGTGGCTCACTTCTGTTTATGATACAGCTGAGGATATCTTAACCTCTGGTACAGCAGCTACACACAAAAGCACATTTCAAAGGTTGGACCATGGTTTGATAAACCATGGTTTGATAAGCCGTGGCTCATTCTTGGAGCTGTGCCGCCACCTCCTGGTAGAAATGTGCATCACACATCTGTTAATGAAGTCTTAATTCAGAATCCGAGCAGCTACCTCTGGTTGTCCCACATCTGTGAACCGTTTAAAAGTCTCCTTGTTTAAACTTTACTTACTTAGATTGCTGGAATCCATCCTCTCTGGTGGATATTCTGCAAAGATAACTGGAAAACAACAAGCACAAAAAATGCCAGGAATGAACAAAAGACCACAGGACTTTGGACTTTGGTCAATGTGGTGTTGATATACTAAAAAAAGGTTATAAGATCTTGTTCGTCTGAGGTTGTAATTGACTTATGTTGTTTTTGTGGTAGGCAGCGCGGTGGCTTAGTGGATAGCGGTTAGGAAGCAGATAGATAGATAGAGAGATAGAGAGATATATATATAGAGAGAGATCAAGGCATCCAGTAGCACTCACCAGAGGTGTCAAAAGTATTCACATTCATTACTCAGGTAGAAGTATAGATACTAGAGTTTAAAAATACTCTTGTAGAAGTTGAAGTATCAACTCAAGTTTTTTACTCAAGTAAAAGTATAAAAGTACTGGTTTCAAAACTACTTAAAGTATAAAAGTAAAAGTAATGTAAGGGGGAAAAAGCCACTAAGGACAAAAGTCATTGAAAATGAATGTATCTTAGTATAATGCAAATATATTAAAGAAGCATATATGTGTACTATTGAGCATTAACATGTGTTTCAGAGAGCAGAAGATATGATTACTAGTTGCATATAAGTATCGTAATGGTGCAAAAAGTCAAACTTCAGAGGCATGTTATCATTTACCCTAACCTTTATTGGAATGTACATCCAAGTTTAGTTGCAGGAATCTGAGGGAACGGATGTAAGAACAAAACTGGACAAGAACATCTGAAACAACCACAACCAAATTCACTCTATCCGGATGGAGCAATTTAACTGGATAGTTTTTTTTAAGGGCGAAATGAAATAGAGTAACGAGGCTGTTTTTAAAATGTAAGGAGTAAAAAGTACAGATAATTGCGTGAAAATGTAAGGAGTAAAAGTAAAAAGTCGTCTGAAAAATAATTACTCCAGTGAAGTATAGATAACCAAAATTTCTACTTAAGTAAGGTAACGAAGTATTTGTACTTCGTTACTTGACACCTCTGGCACTCACACATGACATTAGTTATAACATTAAAGGTCACTGGGCCAATTGATGCCCTTTTTAACTGTATTTTAGACATCAAGTCTAAGACATCAAGTCATGGATGGCAGCAAACTTCCTACAGCTCAACCAGGGCAAAACAGAGGTTTTACTCATCGGTCCCGAAGGCCAGAGAGAGAAACTTTTACCGAAGTTACAGGATTTTAAACCCTCAAAATCAGTTAAAAATCTGGGCGTGATTTTTGACTCTGAGCTCACTTTTATTCCTCATATTAAAAACATAACAAAGATCGGTTTTTACCATCTTAAGAACATAGCCAGAGTCCGCCCGTTTCTCTCTCAGGCTAGTACAGAGGTGCTAATGCATGCTTTTATCTCATGTCGTTTAGATTATTGTAACGCCCTGCTCTCTGGTCTTCCTAAAAAGAGTATTAAGAACCTACAATTATTACAGAATTCAGCCGCACGCGTGCTGACGAGGACCAGACACATTACACCTGTTTGAAAATCGCTGCATTGGCTCCCCGTCCGCTTCAGGATCGATTTTAAGGTTCTTTTACTGGTTTTTAAGTGTCTTAATGGTCTTGGGCCTTCTTATTTGTCTGCACTACTTTTACCCTATGGACCATCACGGACCCTGAGGTCCTCCGGTGCTGGCCTTTTAACCATACCAAGAGTTAGAACCAGGACACACGGGGAGGTTAATTCAGTTTTTATGGTCCCCGATTGTGGAACAGCCTCCCGGAGAACCTCAGGGCCGCAGAGACTGTTGATGTTTTTAAAAAGAGGCTCAAGACCCATCTCTTTAATCAGGCTTTTAACTGACTCATTTAACTCTTTTAAATTTCTTATGCTCACCCTTATTTTTATTGGATCTTACTGCTCTGTTTTATATTTAGTTTATCCTTTTTTATCATATTTTATTTTTGTTTAATTTCATGTTTTATCTAAATATTTTAGTCGTTATTATGGTCTATTTTATACATTCTACTGTCTTATTCTTTTAGTTTTTAATGTCTTGCTTTCTAGACATACTTTTAGGATTTTATGTTATGCTATACTTTTTTAAACTCTTTTACTGTATTTTATCCTGCTTTCTTGCAGCTTTTAGCTCCAGTGTTTCCTCATGGGGAGCCTCCATGCTGGGAGTGACTCTGGCCTGCAGGGGGTCGTCCTGGGGGTAGTTCTGGCCTGGATGGTTGTGGAGCTCTGCACCACGGCTTCACCGCTGTGGTGTGGACTCCTCTATCCGTCCGGGCCGGGATGGTCTCTGTGGGCCCCCCCCTTGTAGCTGCAGGCTATGAGACCTCCTGGCGTGGACGGCTCCCTATTACAGTTTCGTCACCTGGATCCTCTGTGCCTAGCCATGTCTGCACCGTGTGTCTGTGTGTATAACCTAAGTCAATTGTAGTGTGCTTGTGTCTGCGGGGAGGGGGGCAGGGCATTAATACGTTTTATGTTTATTTGTTTTTTGTTGAAGCACTTTGTGTTGCATTATTTGTATGAGAAGTGCTATATAAATAAAGTTTGATTTGATTTGATTTGATTTGAAAGGTGCAGAAGTAAAATAAGGTGGAAAAATAAGGTGATTGTCAGATAAAAGTGTCCAACTAGGGCTGACTCTTAGGACAGCAGTGCAAAAGAGACGTGAGAACAAAGAAAAGTGAAAGATGAATCCAGGGGTCACTGTGTGCTTTTCCCCTGCCGTGACACTGAGATGTTGTCCAGTCGTATGGCCAGAGGGACAAAAGAGTTCTTGGGCATGACTATGTGCGGTTATTGTTCTTTTCTAATAAAGTGTTTATAGTCATAGCAGCAAAAGTTGCTCAGACTCAGTTCAAATACTCTATGCAGGTGTGCAAGTTCAGCAGCCTTGTTGAATCTTGCTGTGAGGCAGGACCATTGCCATGTGTCACATTTTAGATACAGAATATGTTTGAGTGACAGTTTTGCATACTCTGCCCTCTCATCCAGCTTCATAAGGTTGATATCTGAAGTTAGGCTGACCATATTTTGATTTTCAAAAAAGAGGACACTCGGCCCGGCCACGAGATAGCCTACCTAAATGATACTCGCAGTTTACTCAAAGATTCCTTATAATTTTAATATATTTAAAGTTTATATGTATGGATATAATATTCAGTTATATTACAAAATAATATCTCTCAAAGACGGAAATTCAGATAGGCTTCTCAGAAGTTACTCAACTTTTTTATTATGTCTAAAATAATAACAGGGCAGCCCGGTGGCTTAGTGGTTAGCACTGTTGCTTCACAGCAAAAAGGTTCTTGGTTGAACTCCCAGGCCCAGCAGGGTCTTTCTGTGTGGAGTTTGCATGTTCTCCCCGTGCTTGCGTGGGTTCTCTCCGGTTACTCCGGCTTCCTCCCACAGTCCAAAAACATGCATATTAGGTTAATTGATGATTCTAAATTGCCTGTAGGTGTGAGCGTGAGTGTGGTTGTGAGCATGGTTTGTGTGTTTATATGTGGCCCTGTGATGGACTGGTGACCTGTCCTGTCCGGGGTGTAACCCCTGCCTCTCACCTGAAATGAGCTGGGATAGCCCCCGTGACCCTGCAAAGGATAAAGCGGGTATAGATAATGGATGGATAAAATAATAACAGTTACAGTCAGTACTCAAATTGTAGAAAAAAATCAGGGGGGATGGTGGATTTTATCATATGGGGACAGATAATTTGTGCTGATTACAAATAATATAATATATTACAAATAATAGCAGTGACCAAAACACCTGCAGAAATACTGCAGGAATGACATAGCAGCAGTTAAATGCAGCCTTCTGTAAGCTTTAAATATCCACTGGGCTTACATCAAATACATCAAAACACAACAATAAAAAACACTTTTCTGAACTTATCAATATGACTCTGTCCTTCACAGGATAAGTAAAATGGATCACTGCAAAAACTCTTATTTCTAGTTAAAATGTCTCATTTTAGTAAAAAAATCTCATTACACTTAAAACAAGACTCATCACTGGAAAAAAAACAAACAATTTTCACCTGTTTCAAGTAGATTTTCACTTGAAATAAGTAGAAAAATCTGCCAGTGGAACAAGATTTCTTTGCTTGTAATGAGAAGATAAATCTTGTCCCACTGGCAGATTTGACTACTTATTTCAAGTTAAAGTTTATTTGAGACAGGGGAAAATTGTCAAATAAGTTATTTTTCTGGTGTTATTTTTCTGGTGATGAAATGCCAATGCACCCTCCGCTGCATTTACAGCGGAGGGTGCATTGGCATTTCATACTGTGAAAAACCACCACAACAGTTACTGTAACCAGTACTGGAGTTGAGGGGGGATGAGGGGTGGCATCCCCCCTGAAATAAAAACGGTCCAAATCATCCCCCTGTAAAACTGCCATCCCCTCTTTCCATCCCTTATGTCATTTCATCAATGAATGAGGTTTTACTGATATTTCAACATTTAGAGTCATCACCAGAAAAATAACAACAGAAAAATAATTTATTTGACAATTTTCACCTGTTTCAAATAAACTTTAACTTGAAATAAGTAGAAAGATCTGCCAGTGGGACAAGATTTATCTTATAAAGGAATATAAGGAATCTTTGAGTAAACTGCGAGTATCATTTAGGTAGGCTATCTCGTGGCCAGGCCGAGTGTCCTCTTTTTTGAAAATCAAAATATGGTCAGCCGATATACACACAAGGAAAACCGGACATTATCATCAATTTATAAACCCCCCCGGACAGGACGTAAAAAGTGGACATGTCCGGGGAAAAGAGGACGTTTGGTCAGCCTATCTGAAGTATTTTTTTTGTAGCTTGTTTTGAAATTGTTGCCACATAGTGTATTAAGCATTTAGAAGAACATGAATTTTGAACATTTATTTGTCTTTCACACTTTACAAATCATGTTGATGTTACTTTTTCTTACATATTCCAAGTAGTCCTTATTTTTCTGACTTAGGTTTGTGAAATAAGGGCCATTATAACCTAATGTGGCTGATATTTCTTTTTTGGAGTTGTAGCCTCCAGACTTTCCATTACATACACCCGCTTCAATTTCATTCAGTTCCTGTGGAGTCTGCTGGATCCTGTCAGTTATCCGTGGGTAAGAGGCAGAGAAGCCCTGGGTGGGCTGCCATCACTGCGCCTCGAAATGTATAACATTTTATGTGGATATGATATTTTGAAGTCCATCCATCCATTATCTATACCTGCTTTATCCTGTGCAGGGTCACAGGGGTCTGCTGGAGCCTATCCCAGCTCATTACAAGAGAGAGGCAGGGGTTACACCCTGGACAGGTTGCCAGTCCATCGCAGGGCCACATACTGTATATACAAAAAACCAGACACACTCAAAACTACGGGCAATTTAGAATCATCAATTAATCTACTATGCATGTTTTTGGACTGTGGGAGGAAGCCGGAGTACCCGGAGGGAACCCACACAAGCACGGGGAGTATTTTGAAGTCATACACGTAGATTTGATTCATAAAAGATTGTGAAACTTCCTAACTAAACACTTTGTACTAAGACAAATTTTGGCATTTAAATAACTTTTTGGCATTTGTTCAGGCAAAAACTAACATATTAAAATTAAATTAAATAAAATACATTTTGTCCTTCTTTATAATGGCACCATAGTTATACAATAACAGCCTACTCTTTTTCTAAAGCAGCGAGGTGGGGCTGTAGCAGTTACACGTGTCCTCCAGCAGGGGGCGACATGCTCCTTCATGGGTGGTGGTGAACAGTGTGGTGAACAGAGGAGACGAAGAAGACGCTGCTGTAGCTGCTACAAGCTACACAGACGGGAACACTTTCCTACTTTACCGTCTTATTAGTTCCAAAGTTGACTCGAAACAAGTACGTACTTTTAGCATGCATTCCTTGGGCTTTAAAGGAAAGTAAACCCGGAATAAACGTGCGGGCTGGACTACCGTCTAGGTTTGTAAAGATAGGTGAGCGTTGCTTGAGTTTTTTATGGTAAATGTTTTGTTTTTGTCTTTATTAACGACTAGATAATCTTGAGGCTGTTTATTAGTGAATGACGTTGAACTGCTAACGTGGGTGAGTTTAGGTTGTAATCTGTCCATATACTGCTGGGTTACAACAACTGTCATTGATTTTTACTGTCTGCATTACTTTTAAATGTTTTTATATGATCATTTTTATCTTGTACTCTTATTTGTTGATATTTTTATCTTTTTATTTTGCATTTGCCTACGACTCAGTGCAGTATTTTTACCTTTTTATATTCAACATTGCTTTATCCTATCTTAGTAGTTCTGTGGAGGAATTTGGAACTGAATCTTGTCAGGGTTATATATTATATTATATTACTGCACTTAAATATTTGTGTTTTTTGTTTTATTTGCTGTTGTTTGTTTCTCTATTTCTCATTGTTCTTGACATGTTTGTAGTGTTACTGTGAAGCACTTTGAGCTGCGATTTTCGTATGAAAGGTGCAATAGAAATAAAGTTTATTATTATTATTAACTGTTAAGAATATGCACAGTATGGCAGGAAATTTGAAACTATAACGCCAAAAAAGTAAGGTCATGGTCGTGAGGTTGTGTCCTATGTACCAACATGTCAGGCACTGTTACGAAAGCTAATGTTTAATTTTATGTGTCGACTGGATGTGCCAGAAAATAGCATCATTATGGCCTTAACCAGACCTATGATAGGCTATCGGTTCACACCGAAAGCACTGGCATGATAGCTTGCACCTTTTTTCTGTACAGTGATGAAATGTTTTTTTTTAAGTATTTAATGGTTGTGTGTTTGTATATGTTGGATGTGTGTGGACCTTCTGAGTCCGTAATAAATATTATTATTTTGTTTCAACTCATGCAGATTGAAGTCATAAAGAGAAAAAACTGGAGCGGGTTAGTTGAGCAGCAGCTGTAACCCCCCGGGTCTTAGCCCGGCTCCCCCCGGGATGCGGTCTGCTGATGGGGCTGCTCAGACTCGCGATGCTGCCCAAGGTCCAGCTGGTGTTCGTCCTGCTGTTCGGCATCACGATGCTGCTGATCGAGAACCAGATCCAGAGACTGGACCAGTCCAGAGCCAAACTCGGTAAGACACGGATCCATGTGGCACTGAAGCCGGGGTGGTGGCAAAGTTAGTCCAGGGGCCAGAGCCCAACATTTCACTTGTCAGTACCACTCAAGGTGACAAAATGTACTTATGATTTTTGAAAATATCCATGTCTGTAGATTATATTTTGGTATGATAACCTTCCTGAGTGGCAGCTGGATCATAGTTATCAGCTCATGAAGTTAAAACCCCCTTCAAAAAATTACATTTTAGATGCTGGTGCATATTCTGGTTTACACTCATACAGGATATCTGTCAATGTTTCACTAGATTGTCTTTGGTATCATTTTAAAAGGGACCTTTTTAAGCATTAATTCAAGCTAAGATGTGATATATTTCCTGAATCCTTATGGTCCTGTGAGTATTCCAGTTTTTGTATTTTGTGTCTCTGTTGTTCCTAGATGACACAGGGATAAAAGATAGTATATCATTTATGCGAAAATGGTGTAAAAATGTGTGTTGTTTATAGTTTAAAGAGCTGCAGTGACCTCTATGTTGGTCAGAAAGATTCACATCTTAGCTTGAATGAATGCTTAAAAAGGTCCCCTTTAAAATGATACCAAAGACAATATTGTGAAACATTGACAGATATCCTGTACATGAGTCTAAACCAGGATATGCAGCAGCATCTAAAATTTAATTTTCTGAAGAGGCTGGTGACTTCACGAGCTGATAACTATGATACAGCTGCCACTCAGGAAGGGTTATCATACCAAAATATCATCTATAGACATGGATCTTTTCGAAAATCATAAGTAAGTTTTGTCACCTTGAGTGGTGCTGATATCTGGTTTGGCCCATGGACTAAGTTGGGAAAATGGAGCCAGAATGCTACATTTGGGTGGAAATGCAGCTAAAATTTCTCACTTGCAGAGGTCAATTTTTGATGAGATTTAGGGGCACTAAATTGTGGAATGATTTTTCCCACCTGGCAAAGAGCTCTTCCTCTTTGAAATGTTATAAAAGACGTTTGAAGGACCACTTGACCGTTTTGTAACTGCTTTCCCAATGTATTGTTGTACATGTATCTGTTTGTTTGTTTTTTCGTGTTTCACTCATAGTGACATGATCCTTTCTACCGTTAGTCTTATTTGCTCAGGAGTCAATACAAGTTGTAAAAACAATATCCCATGCACACTCACACACACTTATTTTTTTGTCTTTATTCTTTATTATTATCTGTATATTGCATTATTAGTTTGCCATCACTTTTGTGTAGTTATACTTTTTGTTTTTGTATGTTAATCTTGTGTTCTTTATAACATGTGAAATTTTAATAACTTCAGTGGAGGCTTCAAATAAGCCCATTGGGTTTTTTGCCTCTTCCTGCACCGTATTTATCTTTGATATTTTCTTGTATACTTTTAACACTGTGCAAAACAATAAACTAAACAAACTGCTCTAAACAGTCTGTTCAGGCATTAAGAGGTGTCAGAGGTTTCAGATCAATTCACTATGCATTTAGTGTGTCAGCACATAATAAACAAGCTAAAACTTTGACAGTTTTCCAACATTTCCTCCTTATTTGGAATTGCATAGCCCTTTTAGTTGATGTCTGTATTAGGTGAAGTGAAGTTGTTTGCAAAAACTCTGCAGTGACTAATCTGGTAAAGATCGTGTCTCAGTGGGAGCAGACCATCTGCTGCAGGATTCCTTCACCTGTAATCTTGTTCCTGATGACAGCGCTGTACTGTGCAGTCTGACTGCAAGCTTGGGCTTGAAATTCAGCTGCACAATTGATATATCTATATAACAAAGTCATGTACTTGCAGTTCATTTCTCTCCTTTATATCCGAGACATGGAGTTCTGTTTGGGTTGCCATATTTGAGACTGTAAGTCAGTGACAGGCCTTCATGTTTCATACTTGCCATTGTGGCATAATAACAGTTGCAATAAATAATGTAGGTAATTCACCAAATTACACAAACATCTTTTTTTTTCTCTTTAATGGTTTAGAGTAACTTATTTTGTCTTTGGAGTCCTGTTTGCTTATTTTTCCTGCAAGATCTGGCAGCTCTCTTTGACAACAGGAAAAATAATTAGTTGACATCTGCCTTCAAAATGACCACAGATGTCCTGCCAGTTTAAGCGAATTCCATTTAAGCACACTTCCTCCTGTCACTTCTCTGTCTGTACACACCACGGGCCTCATTTATCAACCGTTCGTAAAAAAAGCTTCTAAATTCTGTCGTAGGAATGAAATTTAGAATGTGTGTAAGTACAAAAAAATCCGGATTTATCAAACGTGCGGACGCTGGTCGTACACACATCAGTGATGATAAATCCCACCTGTTCTTAACTGCCGTGCTCGTGCATGGTTACCGTCATTTACATTCAGAAACGCCTCCAATTGACTATATATGGAGCAACAACAGCTCCCCCGGTGGGAGGTTATTAAACTTTATTGAACAAAATTCTGTAGGGTTTACAACAAAAGGCAAATGAAACAAAATAATCAATTATCTACAGATATTCAACATTTGGGGGGGTTGAGAGCAAAAAAAATAAAAAAATACATTTACTGACAAGCTATGGGAAGTGTATTAATAAAAATTAAGAAACAAAGACATCGTTTCATATAAGCTTTTGGCAATATCGTTTTTTTCACGCATCAGTTTTAGAGACGCTAAGTACAGTTTACATTCATTTTTCAGATGTGCAATGGAGGGTTTGCTGTTATTCCATTTGCATTTATGTATGTGATATTTACCTAGTAAGATAATTATGTTGACCATGTTTGATATATTTCTTGGAAATTATCCATATAAATTAAGATTTGGTTGGAGTCAAAAGCTCCTGCTTGGAGGTGCAAACACCAACAGAGCTGTTCTGCAGAATAAATTAGTCGTGCGTTCCTCAGGCCACCGGGCAACAACGTTTGACAGAGACTTAGGCTACGTTCACACTGCAGTCCTTAATGCTCAATTCCGATTTTTTCCCATATCCGATTTTTTTGTGTGGCTGTTCCATGGATGTATTATAGAAACTGGATTGGAGACTAAAAATGGCCGCCCATTCATTTCAATGCATTCTGCTCAGCCAGCGCATAAGCCGAAAAAATCTCTGACTTCCGGGTTTACTTTCGCATACACTGGCCCATAGAGCATGCGCAGTTGAGTCACCTCCCATGATGCTCTGGGGCCTCCCATCATGCCCCGGGGGAATGACGCGAGTATTAATATAATATGTATTAATATAATATCTTAATTAATGTATATTATTACATGTATAGCATTACATATATTATTAATGTATTAATATAATATAATTATATAATATATATTAATATAAAACATCCGTGGAATGCACGGACACGGCTGTGACGTCAGCCGTGACGTCACACCCAGAAAGAGACTTTTCTTTTGGTTTTCTGGCCGTTATAAAACATTTTTGACGGATATAAAGTCCATGACTTAAAAATATAGAATACAAAGATTAGTAATTGCCGGTGATTACAGCTGGAGGTGTCCTGTGAACAGTTTTAGAGGCTTCTCTTTTACTATTGCGGTCTATGGGAAAAAAGCTTTCTGGGCCGCATGGGATTTTTGGTTGCAGTACCGCGGTTGGCCACTGGAAAAAATCGGCGCGCCTTCTGAGTGCCAGACCCGGGGGCTGGGCTGTTCACATTATCTTTTAAAGGTATTGTGACATGAAAAACACATTTTTCTTGATTTTTTTGTGTTTTGTTGGGTGTCTTGACATCAATTACACCCAAAAAACAACGAACTTTTAACATTCAGTGTATTGTGTGCTTTCTGGGATTTTCCGCATAACTGTGCAAAAACGGCGCATGTGGTTTGGTGGCGGGCCGTGACGTCAGGGCCCGCTAAATCACCGCCCCCTCCACCCAGCTCCCTGTCTCCTCTCCTCTCCAGCGCACCATAAAGGCTGATTTATGGTTCCGCGTTACACCGACGCAGAGCCTACGGCGTAGGGTTACGCGGAGACGCGCACCGTACGCTGAACCCTACGGCGTAGGCTCTGCGTCGATTTAACACGGAACCATAAATCAGGCTTAACACGGAGCTGTTTAGAGCCTCTTTTGTTCTAATCACCGGAGGAAAACTGCTAAGAAGACCCGCGGCCACTGACTGGACTTAAGACAAGGGGACAGTGCTGCTTGCATGCCTTTATTTTTATGATTGTTTGCTGTGGTTCGCCCTCCTGCTTTTCCGTGCATGCTTCGCCTGTCGCTCTCGGCTTAACTCTCCGACGCCGCTGTGAGCGTATGGCTGGAGGAGGAGGAGGAGGTTTGGAGGAGGAGCGGAGCAATGATTGACAGGAAAGGGGGGAAAGGAAGCGTTTTTCACGGCGCAAAAAAACACTGTAATAAAAAGCCAGGAATGGAGTACTAGAGTGAAGTTTTTCTTGTTACACTCTTTTAGACACATTTGAGGGATGTTGGCCAAGACTTTTAATAGTGTTAAAAGCATGTTAAAAATGATGTCACAATACCTTTAAAATGTGTCCTATATCCGACTCGAGTGTGAACGCATCGCGGCCCAAAACTGACCCGCATGCGCAGAGGCGTGTGATGATGACAATGATGGGTTTGCATCCAACAGGTGCCTGTGAACTGCCAATTATCCATCAAGCTCCACAATTATCATGTTAACATTAAATCAGATAGATTTGTCAAGGACGTTTCTCTTGCATCTCTATCATTATGCGGGCATGAATTCTCAGAGTTTTGCGGGAGCGGATGTAAACACTGCGGGCACGGGCGGAAGTGGAACACACACGTTGCGGGTGCGGGCGGTAATGGTCAGAAATGCAGCGGGAGCGGGATGAAGAAAACAGTCCCGCTATAGCAGGGCTCTAGCTCCGCTCCCCGGAGTGTCAGCTCTGCTCTCCGGCGTTCAGCTGGGTTTATCACCTAACACACGGTCCAGCTCGTTGTAAAACGGGCAGGTTATGCGACCACGACCGCTTCGCTGATTTGAATCCTTAGCTTCTTTATTTAGTAATATGCTTTAATTCAGCAGGTTGTCTCGTCTGATCTGAGGTCGTATAAAGAGGTGAGGAGAGGAGGGGAGGCGGAGGCGGCCCGTAGGGACCCCCGCCGTCTCCCGTGTCTCCCCCGCGGCTCGGGGCCCTGCGTGTGACGTCAAAGTCGCATTCATTCCGACCTGCCTGTTCACACTGAGGTCGCATTGCAAAACATCAGACCTGTATCCGATTTAGAACCACATATGGAAGCGACCTGAATCTGATTTGAAAAGATCAGATTCCATGTGACTTGTGCTGTTCACACTGTCATAAACAAATCAGATCTGAGTCTCATATGAGCAAAAAATCGGATTTGGGTCACTTGGGAACTGCAGTGTGAACGTAGCCATAGTTGCATCGCAGATTATTTGTGCATTGATTGAATGAAATCCTTTCATGTTCACGTAACTGAATTCATTATGTGATGGTGCTTTTATGGCTGTGGGTGCAATCTAGCTCCAATTATGTTTGGGAATCCGTCGATGGCGTGAAATCCTCGTTTAATTTCGACTTGGTGATGTGTTTATGGAAACTGGGTGTAAATTAGGGCCAGAGAAATTATTGCATCCAACACTGCCGGCATGATTTTGCTTAGTGTCGGCTGCGAAATGTCGCATATGTCTCCAAAAATGTTCGGGTGGCAAAAAATCCCAGGGTGGACGGAGCTGGATGTGACTGGGATGCGTTTTGTCTCTCACTCCAACATACAGTAGGTTAAATCACGGCATAGATCCATCAGAATGTTTTTGGGGAAGCGGTACCTGCTGAGCAGCCGCTCCGTGCTCTCACAGATCAACAGATCAGCGCGCTCTTTGAAAACGCGCTCCCTTGGAGCGCAGGTTCTCCAAATCCTCCAACACTGCAAGATAAGCCATGGTACTTGTATTTTCTTTTCAGGTCGTCCTGCCAAAGCTGTCTTTTATAGCTTGTCACACCAATTATTCAAAATGTCTAAATTACTAATGGAGAATTTTTATTAATTGGAGGAAACGGGGAACATCTGTGAAGTTTGAGATCGCTGAACACTGTGACTCTTTTAATGGGTTCTATTTGTAGTTTCACTGTTCTACCAATAGGTTTTGTGTGTACGCATGGTCGGAGTTGTGATTACATTTACACGTGTTTTTGCGCACAGGTACATGTTGATAAATTCCATACCTTGTGTGGGAATGCTCGTATGCACGCTTTACGCACAGATCTCCGCATACGAACGGTTGATAAATGAGGCCCCAGGGCATTAAAGTATTGTTTTCTTTTGGTCCAAATGTGGGTTAAATATTAAGAAAAATGTTGCCATGTCAAAGATTGTATATAAAAGATGCACTCAGTCATCAAGTGTTCAATGAAAACATTCCGCTACTTTGGTTCAGTTCAGAAATATGCATCACAAAGCTGTAACAAGCAACATCTGAATCATGTATCGTGTTTGTGTCTCAGAACGCACCATTGCCAGACACGAGGTGACGGAAGTGCAGCTACATCACAGCGAGGATGGCGGGGGGAGGGAGCTGCCGCCACTCCCTGCCAACGACGACATGGTCATCATCTACAACAGGGTGCCCAAGACGGCCAGCACATCCTTCACTAACATCGCCTACGACCTCTGCGGGAAGAATCGTTTCCATGTCCTGCACATCAACACGACCAAAAACAACCCAGTCATGTCTCTGCAGGACCAGGTAAGACGTTCGCTGTTACTGAGACCAAGACATGAAAACTAGGAGGTTTCAAACCTTTTCATTCACTCACCTTTTATTTGACGGCTTTACTTACATAAAGACTCAACACACACATAATTTTAATACTTGGTTAGATAAAACAGGAATTGTATTGAATGATGCGTCTTTAGTATAACCCATACTGTAGGTCCTGGTCATATTTTTGTTTTTCCTTCAAAGAAATGAGGAACCAAAATGGCAACAGTTTTTTCAAGTTCAAGAGCATTTTGCTTTGGTTCCCACGTGTGCCACTCCCTGGTGTAATCCTTTGTGCTCGCTGATGAAGGCTGCACACTTTAAAGCACCCACAGGTTTGCTGCTGCTGCCATTAATACAGAGACCAAAACTTGTGGAAACATGCAGTCACCGTTTGGTGATGCTCATGGATATGACTGTTTAAGGCCGAATGCTCTGCTGTCAAACCCGTTCTCATTTTAAAAAAAAGTTTAATATTATATATATATACACACTGTTTATTATTTATATATATATATATATATATATATATATATATATATATATATATACACACACACACACACACACACACACGCATACTTATTTAGGGTGTGTAGCTTCTTACAGTAAGAATCTCACGAAATCTCTGAATTTGTGTATATATATATATATATATTGCAGATTTCTTTCTTACCAAAAACATGGATTCAAATCCCTGGTAATGCTTAACACTGTGCGGTCATGTCGTCCTTGCCTTTTCTTTTTTTTTCTTTTGCTTGAAGGACATTTTTTCTTCTTTTGTTCGTGCATCCATTGCTGCTGGGTGGAGTAACTGGATGAAGCTGCACAAACATAGTACAGTACCTGGCTGAAAGAAAAGTCACCAAACTGATTGGCCACATGTTCAGCACATAGTTCTTGGCGATTTTACTCACTGCCAACTAAATGGGACTTGTAGTTCCATGCAGAGGAACTCTGCCATAGGTCGCTGTTCTGGCTCAGTGCGTGGTCTGTACATAATCATTCTCTCTGCTTTTGCCAGGATTATCATACTTCAACGGTGTACGTCTCATGCACCAGTACATTCATACATACATTCAGGTGACTCCCCCAAGTGAATAAATCAGTGTAGGCGCGGTTCAAGTGGACTGGCGATGTTGTTTTTATGATGAATGTGGTAGCAATATTGTTTCTTTTTGTGATGCTTCCACCATTACAGAACCATTAATACAATAATTACCACTCAGAACACCAAACAAAGAACTGCTGGCAGCAAACCTTGCACACGAGTTTCCCAGATTACCGGTAGCAGCCGGCCGGTCTTGTTTAACACAGACTTTTTTTTCTTGCACAGCAGAAGTTAATTCCCCCCCTTTCCCCTTGGATGGGGTTCTTGTGTGACTTTTCGATCAGGGCGAGGCTCAAATCGCTGCGCTGCCCTTACTGGTAGTGCTGAAGACGCCCTTAAGCATGCAGGGAGGCGCATCTTTCCACGTTCTTCAAGATGCTCCTCCAGTTCCTCTTGCTTGTCCTCCAGCCCAGATTCAGCTCACTCCACGTAAGCAAGGGCATCGTACTGTAGGTCGACGTGTCAGGGATATTGTGGGAAACTGCAAGAGTGGACGGCTCTCCTCTTGCAGGTTTATGTGCCTGTTATGGCGTTTTTCTACTACTACCTATTCAGCACGGCTCGACTCGCCTCTACTCAGTTTGGTGCTTTTCCAGTCGGGGTCTAACATGCCGAGTAGATACTTTTTCTGTTACTATTCTGCTGAGGTTCTAAGCGGCTGAGTCGGCTGTATCTGACATCATCACACTACAGGCCACCGATTGGTCGGGGGGTTGGAGTCAGACGTCTAAGTCAGGAGGAGGAAATCAGAGAAAGAGACTCTGACACGACTTCTTGTTCATTTTATTCAACCAGCAACTGCAGCAAAAGTCTGTTTGCTGATCCAACTCTGAGGTGCAGATGTTCATAAACCTGGTGCTGAGGAGAGAATTAAAAAGGGATCTAGAGGCGATAAGGAACGACCAGATCTACCAGGAGCTCTGTCACTTCATAGCTGCTCGCGGCTCCAGCTGACTTTTCAGCAGCACAGAGACAAACTAACAAAATTAAAAAGCGTTGCCGCTCTTCGTTTAGATCACACAATCAAATACGTCACAGCAGCTTCAGTCCGACCTCCTACTTCTGCTCCAGGCGCTGAATTGTTATGGAAAAGAAACCAGGCCGAGTTGAGACGAGCTGAGATGAGTAGAGCCGAGTAGGTGCTAGTGGAAAAGTACCATTACTTTTACGTTGTCCACTTCTCCTTTTGTTAGTATTGTTGTCATGGATGATGGCTGCTTTGCTGTCTCTTGAGCCTCATGTTATGTGCTCTTAGGAATGACCTTCCTGTTGTTCTAGTGCACAGATGAGACGACTGTCTTGTCAGGAGTGAAAGCAAACTTGGAAGGAAGGAAGGAAGGAAGGGTCTCTTTCCCCCCGTTGTAATCAAAGCAGGTGGAAGCTCAGGCTTGTTTCGTCCCACAGGGCCACTCATCGTGACTTTTCTTCTTCAGGAGCCGCTCAGGCCTTTTGAGAGGTGAAGAACGTGTCACAGAGGCTCACCATTTATTTACCGTTTGATAGGTGTTTTCCCCGGGATGTGTTTTCCAGCGGGAACATGATCTCACTCTTCCTGAATAGACGAGTATGAGAAATGACACTGATTGCTACCAGTTTTCCCCTGAGGCGGTGCACAGTTCTTGTTTCCCGATTCCCGAGTCTGAGCACCAGCGAAATGGTACCGAACAGTGGTACGATGGTCCTTTCCAGGGTCGTGGTGGTGTTAAATATTGCTCTTCCAGTCTCAGAACGGAGTAGGAGCAGCCTCGCCCTCGGGACCTGTACACGCCAGCCAGGACTAGAAGCCCCATGTAGGTCAGGCGGATATCGCTTAATCCCATCCATATTTGTCATTTCAATGACAGTTTTGTTCGGCTGGAGGGAGGAAGAGCTGGAATGTTGGCAAAAAGTCAGATGCCCCAGAGGTAGCGGGTCTCGTGGATCCCGGAGTCATTCCAACAACATTTTCCACAGCCATCCTGCCTGCAGCTTGACTTGGAAGTGAGGACCGACTGATAGCAATTGTTTTCCGACGTAAATGTCTCCCTCGCTGCCTGCTGGAGTGGTTTCAGTTCAAGTCTTCCTGCTCTGACACATCCTCTAACAAGCCGCTATCTGCTTCCTGATCTTGAAGGATCACATCAAGGGCCTCCTGTGCTTCTCATTCCCTGCTTTTGTGACACAATGTTGTTTTTTGTTTTTGTTTTGGCCCGTTACCAGCACACATTATCAGGAAACTACGAAAGAGTATTAGGGCCAGGCAGGAGAAAAAATAATATTTTAGAGGAGGAAGATTTTGTTTTCATTATGCACGTCGAAAAAAAAGTTGAAATGTCGAGAAAAAAGTTGAAATGTCGAGAAAAAAGTTGAAATGTCGAGATTAAGTTTGAAGTACAATTTCGAGAAAAAAGTTGAAATGTTGAAAATCGGCTTTACGATATTGATTTGAAACACATTTGCATAACTTAAGAAACGTACCCTTAACGTTCCACTCCAAGGATGTTAGTTAGTTAGTTAGTTAGTTAGTTAGTTAGTTAGTTACGGCTGCTGCTGCAGCCGTCAGTCTCTCTAACTGGATTTGATGGGCCAGAGGAGACATTTCCACTTTATTCTCGAAATTGTATTTCAACTTTATTCACGAAATTTCAACTTTATTCACGAAATTTCAACTTTATTTTCTTGAAATTGTATTTCAACATTAATCTCAACATTTCGTGCACAATAAAAAAAAATCTTCCCCTCTCAAATATTTTTTCTCCTGCGTGGCCCTAATACTCTTCCGTAGGAAACTGCATCACTTCACATGATTTATTTTCTGCTGCAGCTGTTTAGTGTCAGTACCATCTCCTCAGTGTTTGTTTCCACACTTAACACAATAAAACCTGATGATATTTACTGTCTGTTGCTCTGACTGCGTGCAGCTCTGGTCTTCACGTTAACACTCCTGAGCTATACTATTGTTACGTCTGGCTGCCAGCGCCAAGGTTAATATCCTGTCGGCTATCTCGCCTCAAACACGCCGTCCACGTGCTCAGAGATGAGCAGAAAGATCTGGTACACAGTCACATCTAACAGTTCAGTTTGCCACATTCACGTTTGTATCCAGGAATCTAACACCAGAGTATGTTTGGACTCAATTTCTTTGAAATGTTGCAAGGATTCAGTCTTTTATCGAACATTGCACATCTTAAACATGTTGTTGTTGCTGTGCTTCCCTGCCGTCCCATGATTAATTCCCATTATCTGAATCTGCAGGTGCGCTTTGTTCGGAACGTCACCACGTGGAGAGAGATGAAACCTGGCTTCTACCACGGCCACGTAGCTTATCTGGACTTCTCAAAGTAAAGCCCTTCATTTCCTGTGATCCCATTAATGAGTTACACGTAGCTGGGAAGCAGATGAAAGGAGGTCACGTATTGATCTGTAGCTTGTGTTTTAGTGTTAATAGCATTGTTGTCCTTATCTCATGCAACTATTCCACCAGTCTAGGTGTTTCTCAATGACAGAAATGGTAATATCTTTGCTTTTTCTCCCTCCGTCTTAGATATGGCGTGAAAGGGAAGCCCATGTACATAAACGTGGTCCGGGATCCTATAGAGCGCCTCGTGTCCTACTACTACTTCCTCCGCTTCGGAGACGACTACAGGCCGGGCCTTAAACGGAGGAAACAGGGGGACAAGAAGGTCTGCTCGTACAGCCCCCCCATTCCTTTGAAATAATATCTTCCTATTTTCATGTGGATGTCACAGTTTACTTTGCATCTGTTGTGTTTCAGACTTTTGATGAGTGCGTGTCGTCAGGGGGGTCGGACTGCGCTCCTGAGAAACTCTGGATGCAGATCCCCTTCTTCTGTGGCCACCATTCAGAATGCTGGTGAGCAGATCCCCCCCCCCCCTCTCTCTGTCCCCTCATCACCTTTGGACAGTCGTCCTGATCTTGCATTAAGCCGGGCAGACACTGTGCGATTGTCGGCTCGTTTTGAGCCGATTTTCCAGTCGTGAGACTATTTTTTGGATCAGGCCAGATTTCAACCCAATCGTTGGTCATGCCTCGTGCAGTAAACGTGGGGTAACGACGAGAGATTAACACCTCACGACGAGAGCGTAACACCTCACGACGAGAGATTAACACCGATCACAAATCTTGTGCTCGCAAGAAAATCAAGCGTGTTTGAAATCCTGGTCGCTCTTCGTGAAGGAATCGCACAGTTGAAGCAGCTACGACCCGATTGGATCCTTTCACAGAGAGCATGCGCAATCTCTGATGTCACTTAAAAAACTATTATTTGTAGTTTAAAGTGTTGCAAATTTCACATTAGAAATCATGTTTTAATAGCAGAAAAAAAAGACAGCATTTCCTACGTCTGCACAGCCAATTCCTTGTCCAATCACGACGTTGTCTAATCTTTTTTTATTTATCGCCACACAGAATGGCACAAATTGCTAAAGGCTGATTTATGGTTCCGCGTTACACCAACGCAAGCCTACGCCGTCGATTTAACGCAGAACCATGATTCAGGTTTAAGGCAGCGCGTTTGTTTTTGCTGAGCATCTTCGGTGTCTCCCACTTCGGGGTTCCTCCTCTTCCACTTCTTTTTGAAGTTGCAGTTCCAGTAACAGAAGTCTGACGTGAGGATTATGATCGTATAGTGTGAGCAGACGGAGCATCAGAGCATCGGGTCGTACAGTGTGAGATCATAAATCGTGGGCTGTGAACTTTTGAACTCAGCGACCTAGTCGTGCAGTTTGAGATGGGGCTGAATCAAACGATTTAAAATATTGCACAGTGTCTGCCCAGCGTTAGGGTCGTCAGTCACCTGTCGTCCTGATGTGGTTTTGACAGAGTTCTCTGGTACATTCAGTCTATTCAAAAGCCTTGCAGCTTCCTCAGCAACTCTTTGTAGCCCGTGACTCTCAGGAGGATAAACACAAACATTCGAGCAAATTAGGCCTGTGTTGAAAAAAATCGATTTTCCAATTTTAAATCGATTCTCATATAAATTCCTAAAAATCGATTTGTATGTCTTAAGATCGATTTATTTCTTTTTTTCATCATTACATTACAAATTTTGGTCTTTTTGTGTTTATGCCCAAAAAAGGATGTTTTGTAGGACATGATGTTTTGCCTTTAAATAGGTTTAAAGGTATGAAAACATTAGTTTTCAGTTATAATTGCATAAATTGTCTATATTTCATTAATTTATATACTGTCTGGGGGTTACATTAGCATACAATGCTAAAAACTAAATTCTCAAAAATTAAAAACCCGAAAAACACAGAAAATGGAAAAAATAGAAACAGAATGTGGGAAAAAAATAAAACCAATTTCATACGTCTTCTGTTTGCTGCCCTGGATCTGTTTGGTAATTCTGACCCACGATGTTTCTGAAAGCAGTTCTATCAGCATTCTGGGAGCTGATTGGTCCTTACAGCATCATTAGCTGCAATACTTTTGCTGTTGAATCTCAATATGATACTGGTATTAATATGTTGCATAACTACACGGTCATATAATTCATGCAACAGCTCAAAAAACAGTTTTAATAACACTAACCCAAATCGATATCGGAATCGAATCGGATTGAACCAAAGACTAAAAGCTTATGCAGATTTATGTAACTGGACTATTGTCCTTTTTTGTTTGTTTTCAGAACAAAAAAAGTCCCTGATTAATATTTATTTTCTCCCTGGATGTTTCCGTGTTGGAAGTTTACACTAAAAATGTGACAATCCTGAAATGTATGTTGTTTTTATTTGGTTTTATATATCATCTGGTATTTTTGCACCATTGTTGTGCAGGAATGCAGGCAGTCGCTGGGCCCTTGAACAGGCCAAATACAACCTGCTGAACGAGTACCTGCTGGTGGGAGTAACGGAGGAGCTGGAGGACTTCATCATGATCCTGGAGGCGACGCTGCCGCGCTTCTTCAAGGGAGCCACGGATCTCTACAGAACAGGTAGCAACACGACAGCGTTTTAGACCGCATGACCCGCAGCGCCAACATGAAACTCCCGTCAGACCTGCGTTTCCATTTCAAGTCCTATAACAGCAGCCTAACCCTGGATTCACACTGAAAGCGTCAAAAATGTCCTGTGGAGGCTCAGGACTCCTGCATCGCTGCTGGCCAGAACCTGCCGACGCCTGCAGTGGGCGGGGCTAAAGCTGCAGAACTGGAGGGAACAAGTGCATATAACCTACATATATCTATATATAGCTGCACATCTTCAGTTTCCTACATTTCAAAATAGATCAAACTTTGGAAAGCCTTCTTTATATTTCGGCGTTATTTCCGCGTAGATAAGAGTGAGTTTGATGATCCTTAACCAGGTCGGTCCTGGATCAAAATCAACCATCATCGTTGGTCCCGGTGAAGCTGCAGTCTGTCTGTGGTGAACACTGACACACCGGGTCGGAGCGGATTTGGTCATATTGTTTAAACTGTGTTTTGTTATTAATAAGCACGGTTTTTAATTATTTCGCGTTGGATCAATGTAGCAAATAAAATCGTTCGGACAATCCAGCTCCCCAACCATCAGTACGTGTTTCACATGAGCAGTTCAGGTAAAAATATTTAGTTCAGGTAAAAACGGCAGTCAGATCAGCCAAAATGTCATTTTGCTGGATGAAATATATTCATTCCTGATAAAATAAGTTTGTTAGTGACAGCTCTGCTCATGTACGCATGTGAATGATGAGTGTACGTTTGTGAGTACATGAAAGTACAATCAGCATTGAGGCTTCTTGCTTCGGGAATCCCGGGCTGTGATTGGACGCTGCCTCGGGGTCACCGCTGCTCATTTGCGTAAAGTTGAGATTTTTCAACTTCAAATTGATGCTCCTGATGCCTCAAATGCCTCTGTGGCCTCCGACGCCTCTTGCAGCGCACTTTCATAGAAAATGAATGGCAACCGGAGGCTTGTGTTTCAGTGTGAATCCAGGGTAACAGTTTCCTACACAGGGTTACTGACATAAAATAACTGCAGAAGAATTTGGTCGTTCTGCCTGATGAAAGTAAAAGAAAAGATAAAGATAAAAGATTTTGATGGAAGAAGTTTGAGCTTCCCACCAGCTGAATAATATGTATATATAGTAATACTCGTAGGTTTACATGATATGAATGGATGGAGGTATTTTTCAGAGAATATGAATAATACAAAACAAAATAACACAAAAACTTCTCTTTCACTCATGGTTAGTGATGAGAAACCAGTTGGTGTGTGTGTGCGTTTGAGCATGTAAAACCTCAGTGAGGTTGTGTGCCCTTGCCAGACCCCTGCATGTTTCATCCAGGGCTGCACCGGCCTTCTGAGCTGTGGCGAAAGCAAAAGAATTATCAAAGGATCTGCAGAAGGTAGCAGAAAGTTAGAAAACAGTAAAAGGATATAAAAAGCTATCCGAGGAATTGAGAATGCCAATTAGTGTTCCTATTCAAACTCAAATTAAGAAGTGGAAAAAGAGGGATTGTGCTGAAACCAGGCCATGTAGACCAACAAAACGCTCAGCTACAACTGCCAGGAAAATGGTTCAGGATGCAAAGAAATGAGCTGCATGGTTGAGGTTTCTAGAGCTATGAGACCAAAATTGAACTTTATGAGCACAAGCATAAACGCTGCTTCTGGAAAGGAGTCAGCAGTTCCTTTGATGAGGAGTACACCATTTCATCTGTGAAATATGGTGGTGGATGGCTGATGGTTTGGGGATGTGGAGCTATAAAGACATGATGATTGGATAAACTTAATGGTAAGATGAATGCAGCATGTTACCAGAATATACTCGAGGAACGTTTGCACTCATCAGTTCAAGGGAGACTTGGACGTTCCAACCTGCCCAGAACAAAGTCGACCCCTCACTGGCTACAGCACAAATGGCAGATCTCCTGACCTCGATACCAACGAGCCACTATGAGAAAATCTCAGACCTGCAGTTCATGAAACGCATCCCAACAATTCACAGGAACTGAAGGCTTGTTGCCAAAAATAAGGGGCAGTTTTACGATCTGAGGAAATAAAGTGCCTCGTCCACAACTACCGCAAAAGTCTTCAAGCTGTCGTTAAGGTTAAAAAGGGGATGTTAAATGGTTCTTAATACATGGTTTTAAGAATTATGTCATGTAAACTTCTTATTAAGGTGATTTGAGTAGTTTCTGATGTCATTGTGATTTTAAGAGTTTAAAAGAGTTAACAAATTCTGCAAACAAATTATGAGCACAACTTGGATGGATGGATGGATGGATGGATGGATGGATGGATGGATGGAACCCAAATACAGTTGACTGATCACCAAAGTTGGGCTGTCAAGTTACTAGTTACTAGTCATTATCCAAACATCGCCATTGAAAGTGCATTACTTGAAAAATTCATCAATTTAATCAATTTATTTCCCTGGGGGATTAATAAAGTGTTTTGAATTCAAAATCAAATACAGAAGGTAATATTTTGTGACAAAAGTAAGTAAGAAGTCATAAATGTACTCAGGAATGAATAGTATTCATCATCTATGTACACTGTTCCAAATGTAAGTATGAAAATAAGCAAATGTAGAAAAATATGTCAAGTTATACTGATACTAGTGATCATTTTGTAATAAAGGTCAGTTGAAGTTAATAGGGGCCTCAGCTTTTATCCCAGGAAGTGCCCTGGTAACCGTGTGTTTTCAAGCCTGGCCGAGTCATTAAAACGTCTCTCATGTTGCTCCAGGAAAGAAGTCTCATCTGAGGAAGACCACTGAGAAGAAGACCCCCACCAAAGAGACAATAGCCAAGCTGCAGCAGTCCAACATCTGGAAAATCGAGAATGAGTTTTACGAGTTTGCCCTCGAACATTTCCAGTTCGTGCGCGCTCACGCGCTCAGGGAAAAGGACGGACAACTTTACGCCTTGGCCCAGAATTTCTTCTATGAAAAGATCTACCCCAAAGCCAACTGAAAGTTTAGCCAGAGCTCGGAGGGAAGAGTTGCACGGAGGTTTTACAAGAACTCTAATGAAAGCTGTACACACTGGGAGAACAGGGAACACTCTGATGGATGTTTGGGTCCGCTGCACATTGTACAGTTGGGTTTCTAAGAGGAAAGATTATTATTTTAGTAACTGCTGTTGAGAAAACTACACCGCCAATCTGTACTGTGAAAAGAAAAAGAAAGTTTCTCCTGTTCTTCTAAAGTTTAGATTTGACCACAGGAAAGAAAATGGAAAGAAAGGCAGTCATTTAAAAAAGCTGTTTGACTGTGATCTTTCTGGAGAGAGAAAAGTTAACTCATCAGGTTTATGTATTATTACTAATTGCACACTAAATTCCACCACTACTTGTTTACAAATCCCTAGCTGTCGAGGCTGCATGTCTTTATGTATTAACATGCAGTGAGTGTTTTTGGACCAAATGCTAACTAAAGGAAAAGAGATTGCACCACTGCATCCTTTGGATTATTTAGGCCACGAAGAAAGTATTGTTTATTTTTGGGTTGTGGGATTTTTTTTAAATATATGTTTAATGCATTGTACCAGTATTTCATAACACAGAGAGTCATGTGCATATTTTAATAAGGAATAGCATAAAGGGACGGTGAGCTGGAGAGAAAAGCTAATCAAAAATGAATGCTGTGTGACTACAGGGTTATTTTTGGCAGAAAGAGATGACAGTGCCTTTAGGACATTTATAGTATTCACTCTCCAGTAATCCCACCGTCATTTTTTTTTTGGGGTGTAATCTGTCTGTCTGTCTGTTTACACTGACAATGCCAAAAGTGTGAACATAAAAGCATAACTGCAGATTGCGTGGTTTCATTACCCCTCAATTTCTCAATAAATCTGTATTCTTTAAATCTGTTTTGGACTACTTACCTTTTAATCACTCTGAACTGAACTCCAAACTGCGTCTTCACCATGTATGAATTGTGTTTTTAACAGATATTCCAGTGTATATTTGTAGCATTTGCACTTGTTTTTTTATTTTATTTATGTCAAAACAGGGAGAGCGCATAATAAGACATTAATCTTGTACAAGAGAATATGCATTGTGCCAGGTTGTAGCAGCTTGCTATTTTCCACCTGCAGTCCCTGGGCAGGTTCATGGAATAGTACATAAAAATTAGTATAGAAAAAGAAAAAATAAGTAAAAGAGCAGAACAAAGCAAAGAGACAATAGATAAAATAAATAGAAACATGGAAGCAGATTCACAAACTCCAGAACCTCACTGACGGTGTCGCTGGTTAATGTGACTAATGAGTCTGTTGGGTTGCCGATAAAAGCTTCTGCTCTTTTTAAGTTCTTCTTAAATTGAAGGGATTGATGCTGTAAATTGCAGCCCCCTCCCATGATGCTTAGGGCCCCGGGTGGGATTTAGGGAATCTGGTGTGAGCGTCGTACCTTTCCAACTTGCTATAACTATCAGATTAACTTTACTTCCTCAATGGCAGAGTTGCGGCGTGGCCTCCCTTTTCAGTCCCAGCCCGCTGCCTTTTCCCCTCTATTTACATGTGACCTTCAGACCAGCTCCTTACCGTCACCACTGAGCTGCAGTGTGGTCAATTGTAGAGGCTGATAAAACTCAGATCTTGGCAACCTTGGGAATCCCACAGCTTGTTCTAACATTGAAAAACCAAATGACTGCAATTATCCAAAAGTTGGAGGTTATTCTATTTTGTAATACATTTTTGTCAGACCTTTTTGTTTAATCTGGCAGTCTATCAAATAGTTTTATCCATGAGTCAAGGTTAAATATGCCAGTCTGATTTCATTTGATTTGATTCAGTCTTGTTTGGCCTGACTAAGGCAGACCCAGAAATGGTGCGATTTATGTCAATATTTAATTGACATTAGAGTTATGTATACTTTTGTCTGTTCTTGCCTTGGCTAGTGTAATCCAAAATACTTGGATGTAAGTCAGGAATCCTTCCACCATATCTACACTAATTACCTAGACAAAAAAAAAAAAGTACAAACACATCGCCCCTATGCTCGTCTCCCTGAGATATTGTGACGTTTTTTTTAAATGCATTGCTCAACTCGATAGCCTTCAATAAATATCAGGCCTTTCCATTTACAGCAGACAGTGTCCTGCTAACCCAGGTCACAGTTTGTGTTAAATGGTGTCATTTTTTTCATTGGAGCTCCCATTGTGGAGTTTTCTGGGTACTGAACTCAAACAACCTGAAGCTACCTTAAAACCCTTCCTTAAAACATTATCTTTATCGAAACTTTATTATTTGTGTTATTTTGAACATGCATATGATCGAACTTGTTAATAGTCAAGTAGTGTCATGTGAAAACACTACTAATATGACACAAAAACTGCTGTTCAACTGAATATTCAGCTTTTGGAAAACATACGGTACTTCAAGATGTAATCCTTTCACCAATTAATGACAACAAACCCAAAGGAGTTTAAGATTGTTTTGCATGGCCTTTAGCATATATGTTTCAGTTTTTGATTTGCTTTCAATAACAGAGGAAAATAAAACTTTGATAAATATGTTCACTCCAATTCATTAAGCAGATATGGGAAGACTCCTTAATGTCCACTGAAGTGGCTGATGTGCAGCTAAACTGTCCAAATCAATGTATATTGTGTGCAAATTGAAGTTGTTGGAGGCCCTTCAAACAGGATGGACATATGGAGATGTACAGCAGATGGAAAAAAAAGCTGCTGATATGACCTAAAGACAGTGGTTTATTCAGAGCTCTGAGTTATTTTAAAACAAAAAAAAGTTCCACTAACCACCAAATGCAGGGTAACAGGCACAAAGAGTTAGCAGAGCCAGTCAGAACTGCACACCTGATCCCTCATGTTCATGTACAAACCCAAAATTGATGGCCCTGCCCATCTGAACCTAGTAGTCGAGCCAACCCAAAGGTAACAAAACCAAAATCTCAAAATCAAAATTTACCAATAAAGCTCAATAAGTCCAGAATCACATGTCCCTGTCCCCTAAGGCTGTTACACCGAATTGGGCAGGCTGTTCCAGGTTGATGAAGTTGAAATCCATGGGGGATGACAGTGAAGCGGTGAAAGCGGTGAATGCTGTTGCCTGTGGTGAGATGGAGCAGGACTTGGTGTTATAGGCAAGCTGGCTAAGCAACCAGACTTTACCCTGGAGGAGTAGGATCAGTTACAGACTTGTTGTGCAGATGGGGAAAGATCTCTGCTCATGAAGAAGATTTTGCTAAATACCTAGTACCCATAAGAGAGCATTTCAGCCGTCATAACAGAGTACAAGCCCTTGGGCTATGTCTATTGTTATGGTGAGAAAGAATGGTGGTAGCTGGAGATTTTGCGTACATTACAGAAAGTTGAGGCTAGTAAATCATAAGCATGCTTTCCTTCTCCCTAGGGTTGAAGAGTCTTCAATGACCAAGGCACAGTGATTCTCTAAATTGGATCTTGACAGTTATTACTGGCAAACAGAAGTGGACACAAAAGACTGGGGAAAAAGACTACCTTTATGACCCCTCTGTGCTTGTAGGAGTTCCAGCATATGCCCTTTGGCTCCTGCAATGCACTTGCAATATTTTAGCGCTTAATACATCAGTGTCCTACTAGTCGAATTTCTGATTCCCTATTGGTCTATTTAGATATTTATGCCCCTGATTTAAGAAAAGATAAGATAATCCTTTAATAGTCCCACAGAGGGAAATTTGCAGTTTACAGCCGCAAAGGGGATAGTGCAAAACAAGAGGCATATATAGACCCCTTTCCAGCCTACGTCATCACAGGATGCGCGCGCATTGTTGCGGCAGAAGAGCGGCAGAAGTTGCATGAGTTTGAATAGAGCGAGGGAAGATTTGTTTCTTAAATTGCGTTTTTGGAGTTGCAGTAACGTTATAGAATAACAACATGCCCACCAGCTGTTGTGTGTACGGGTGTACAAATCGAAATCCTGAGGAACATACATTTTTTGCAATTCCCAGAGGAATAATGATGATATGGTTATTGTGTGTGCTAGTCTCACAAACCTTAGTAAAAGTGTTGTTCCGAAAAAATCTAAGAAATAAGGGTTCTGAATAATAACATCAAGTCTTGACATTTTTTTATTTTCTCATCAGTGATTTGGAGCTGTGACTATGAATTGAATATCAGCCATTAATGATTTACTTGACTTAAAATTTTGTTAATAAACTACCGGAGTTATTTGTTTTTTCTTGCTGATTGTGTAAATGTATTGATTATTTTCTCTTTTTAAAGCTACAAACATCCAACTTCTACAGCTGTAAATATGCTGCACAAATATACATATATTCACTATATGTGTTGTTTATCAAACTCAGGTATATTATAGATATATTAATCCCCACAAACCGTCAAATAAAAATAATGAATTTACCTAAAAATAATTAACTAAGTTTTAAAAAACAGTATTTTGCATTATATGCCTTTTAATGTTTTTCTTTTTATCATATTAGTGGGAATATGTTTCTGTAAATTAATGGTGATAATGTGAGATGCAGGATGGACAATAAAGCTCATATAATTTTTAATTTTTAATTTTTTTAAAAATAACTATCAACTTCATTCAGCCAGCACAGACAAAGGTACACATGACATGGCTTTCATTCAAAGGCAATGCTTAATGAAACTCATTAAGAAACAAAGGGGACACGGTAAATTAACAAAAATAATAAGATAAATTAAATAAATATGAAATAATAAAATAACTTAAAATGTCTAGTGTATACAAAACATTCAGTTGTCATAATTCTTTATAAACTTCAGCTGTGACAGCTGCTGACAGTGTCGCAGCTTCTCCCGAGTAAACACTAGGTTTCTCAACCAAATACAGATGAATATCCGGCCATTGGACATCGGGCCACTTTGTGATATCTTCCTCCGGGAAGGAAGTTGCTTTCCATCCGACAAAGTTAGTTTAGTAACGTAATTTCCACGATCTTTTTCCGTCAATCGGCTGGTGTAAACTGTCATGAACTCCGTCTTTCTGCCGCAACAATGCGCGCGCAGCTTGCCTACGTCATACTTGTTTACAAACACGGAAAGGGGTCTATAGAAATAGTAATAACACAGTAATAATATCAGAGTATGACACACTATAAACAGTAAACTGGTATATACAATAATAATAATAAGAAAAATAAATAATAAGAAATACTGGTATATAAAAAATAACAGACGGATATTTACAGATGGATATTTACATAATTGCACGTTGCAGTGAATTATATTGCACATTATTTTCCAGTATGTACATTTATTGTCAGGTTGTTATGTATGTGGTCTACTGTGAGCAGGGCTGGTTGTGTAGTCTCACAGCTGAAGGGAGGAAGGACCTTCTGTAACGCTCCTTCACACATTTAGGGTGAAGGAGCCTGTTGCTGAAAGAGCTCTCCAGCGCTCTGATGGTGTCCTTCATGGGGTTTCTACACTAGTCTAAAACACCTAAGGGCAGGGTTTGAGTTCCTAGAAAAACATGGCCTAAAATTACAACCTGAAAATTTTTCCAGAAAGAGGTGATATTCCTGGGACTTGTTGACCAGTAGGGAGTGAGACCAGACCCTGGCAAGATATTTGCCGTTGTTGATTGGCCAAAACCCCCCCAACAGCCAAAGAACGGAAGACTTTTCTTGACCTGGCTGGGTATTACAAGCAGTTAGTTCTTGGTTTTGCTAAAGGTACCTACCTACCTACCTACCTACCTACCTACCTACCTACCTACCTACCTACCTACCTAAATGCTCTCCTAGTTGGGGTACAGAATACCCCACCATATGACCATATTGTCCCCTGAAGTGCAGGATGGTAAGGATGATAAAATTGCTTAAGCTAGCAGAAGTTCACATCCCATAGAGTGCAATGATGCCAATTATAGTTCTTTTAAGTTAGATCTTAAGTGGGACATTACTTAAAAATGTAGGGATTATTTGACTGGGGCCAAGTTTGTTATATCCGTGGCCCAGCTGGCATCATTGGACTTTTAAGTAAATATAGATGCTCTCACTTGGTTCCCCGCAGTTAGGACCCAACCTGAGCAGTGAGGTAAAACCATCTCTACAAATGGCATCACGTCGGCAGCAGTGGAACCGGAAGAGAATTCTGTTGAGTAGAATGGTTGATCGGTTTTTCAGATATGACCTAGATATTCAAACTGTAAAAAAAATACCTGGAACAGGGCTTATGCCCTGTTGAGATGGAATATGCAAAACTGCCTTGAGGTACGGTTAAACCGCTGAGGCAATTTAAGAGGCTTTGTATCTCTGGAGCCAAATCATTGACTCTAAGACCCACTAATAGCTGTTCCAGATTGTGTGTCCAGTCTCTAAGCATCAAGAGATGTGAGACAACATCATGAGGCTGCAGCCTCCCAAAAGAGCTGCAAGGAATCTTGCCTAAATGCGATGTAGCCTCTTTCGGTTCGACATTGAACGAGAGGTAAGGGGTTTCCAGCCTGGCTGTTGTGTGCAGCCTGCAGAAGGACAGAGCACAATCTCAAGGCACCAGCACTTACCAAGACTTTACTAGCAAACATTACAGTGCATAATGCCTTACCTGATGTTCAGTTGGAACCTGAAACTCCCAGCCGATGTTGGACTGTGAGTTGAACAGGGTGAGCCAAGTTGTGATTTGACTGGTTGGTTTCGAGAGCGCTATCAAAGGCTGATGCACCCATAGATTTGGCCAGCAAAAGGCGTTGAAAGCTGTCAAACAAACTAAACTCTGCTATTACCAAAAGGCTTACACAACCCCCTAGTTTATTGGCAGATGTGTCTGGGTTTGTGATAGGACCAGGCAGGGGCAAGAGAAGTTTAATGGGTGATGGGACCCAGACCCTTACCTTGAGCTTGAGAGTGTTGAGGACACAGGTTTGGTGTATTGGGTGAGAGCAGAGAGGGGAGGGAGTGAGAAAGTCCTACATAGGAATTCCCTTAAACTCCGTGTGGGGTCCCCATTGCAACCACCAATGGCCCAACAAGTCTCTAAAAGACATTCATAAATACCCCCAGGTTCTATTGCATCCCAACCCTGGACATGGCCATGCAGCCAGAGGAGCAACTGCTGCAGTTATTCAGGTCGATCCGAGGAGTCCCGCTAGCTCTTTATGGAGGATAATGTCGCGAGAACTGCTAACCTTAAGTCATGGGGGATTGTGACGGCGTCATTTATTTATGTTTCTGTTATGGATGACATCTCTGGAGGCCTTTTGCCTGCAATGTAATAAGGAGAACTCGCTACACCTGTGACAAGCACAATAGGAAGTAAACACACATCTGAGGAAGCAGAAGACACAAGACAATGGGAAAAACAAACAGACAGAGAGAGAGAAGAACAGAACGAACAGGCTGGACAATGGAAAAGAGACAGTCGGAACAGGTAGCAGCTCGGAGCCAACCAGATGAACCCAGGATGTCAGTCAGGAGCGTAGTCTCTTTGGCTCTGCAACTCAAGTCTGAGTAGATACAGAACCCATCCACCTCAGAAAGGTACAGGATCTGGCTGGTATCAGAAAGATACCAGCCAGATCGGGGTGAGGCTGCAGTCCAACAAAGAATGTATGAGAGCCGAGGAGTCCGGCCGACAGTGAGGGGAAGCCAACCGGCAGCGGCAGATGGATGGGGTCATGACATGGCCCTCTTATCAGATAAGCACTGTTTCTCTCTTTTTGTGTGAACATTGATGATGGCTGCATTTCTTTAATTCTATTTTATTTACTTTATCGGCTGTTTTAGATGTGTTTTATACTGTGTTGAACGATTTATTTATTGTCCACTTTAGCCAAGTAAACCAATCCTCTATCCTAGCTGTCCAAGATTTTATGCGGGGGCTTTAAGGATATTGAATAGTCACAAGGACCTTACTACTCGTAGTACTTTCAGGGTCTTAATTGCATGTTAAGTAGTGCACAATGTGGTGTATTAAGTAAATACACGGTGTAATGTCTGATGTGATCTAATGACAGGGCCTTACTGCCAGCAACTGTCTGTGTAACCATCTGAGTGCAATAGTTTTATTCACTGCCTATTATGGTCCCCTAAGGAATTCCTGAGACGGAGGAATTGAAGCCAATGGATTTAGGACTGATGAAAGAAATCAAATGGAGTTGGGGTTGTTGGCAGCCCTTTTTAAATATTGAATACATTTGTAAATTGTATGCTTTGTCTTGTTTTTAACTCTGCTCAAAACCCTGGTATACAAAGAACCAGGGTTGCATTGGAGTCCCAGGCTCTGATGTAAATCCCTATGTGGTCGTGTCGAAGAGGGTAAGTTAGAAGCGGGTAAACCCGACCAAATTACATTTCCATTTGCCCTAAACTCACCAGACTTTATCAGGCCTGGAGGAAATGTATGTATTTTAAGGGTGCCACATATGGGCATGGAAAAATGGCTCAATGGCAGCACCTTCAAAATTTCGAACATTGAGCCCTCATATGAGGTTCTCTTATATGCATGGAAATGTATAGGTTTATGCAGACTCCTGACACACACAAGAGCCCATACTCTAAAATGTACAGGAAGTCCACCAATTTGAATTGAATTTCTTTTTTTTTTTGACCTGAAGGCTTTGCATTTGAAACAATCCCTTTCAGAGATTTCATCAGATCAATGTCATATTTGGTAGGTGAGTAATCTGCCTTTTTTGGGCTTAAATTCTTAAATGGTTGAGTTTTCATCAGTGGACCTGCCCATAGTGTTGTGGCACATTTTATCATGGAAATGTAATCTCTCACTCTGTCATGCATTCTCCCAAAGTACCAGAGCCCTCAAACTTCCTATGCAGGAGTCCCACTGTGAACATAAACTCATATCTTGTCACACCCATAGTGTCCCCTCGTGGCGATAGGACTTGCCTCACTCGGCACTGTGATGCGGTTGTTCTGACATGATGGTCACAGAGATGTCATACCTGCTCAAATTCATGATTAAGCAGTCGATAAAGCTAATCAAATGACAAAATTGAGTTTTCGTAAAGGGACCAGCCTGTGGTGATGCTCTATCATGATGAATGGAAAAGTTGTTCTAACTTTCACATGTGCTGTCCAATCTGGGCCAAACTATGTCTGATGACGATTCCACTCTGAGTAATTGTGTTGGATGATCTTGGATGAACCCCACAGCATCAGCGTCTGTAGTTAATCCATAAGGTTTCCCTAAGGTTTCCTGTATATGACCAGTCCCCTCCCAAACAGATCCATCCATTTTTTGTACCCACTTATTTCAGCGCAGGATCAGCAGGAGCGTATCCCGGTGCACTGCAGGAGAACACCATGGATAGGTCCATTGCAGGGCCACATATTGACAAACAACTACTCACACTCATGGGCAATTTAGAATCATCAGTCGACCTAACATACCATATTTTCCGCGCTATATGCCGCACTCAAAATCCTTAATTTTTCTCAAAAATCGGTGGTGCAACCTTTAATTAGGGGCGCCTTATGTATGAATTGTGTTGTACTTACTGACGTCAAACCAGTTTTATGTGGTAGACTGCAGTCAGAAATCTATCAAAATGTTTTAGTGCGACTTTGGTAGCGACAAAGCCGCTCATCTTGATTGATTGTCGCACCATTCAGCTGACACATTAAAGCCTTATAACCCGGTGTGCCTTATGTACCTAGAGAAAACCCACACATGCACGGGAGGAACATGCAAACTCCACACCTAAAGACTCCTGCAGGACCCGGAAGTGGAACCACGAACATTTTCGCTGTGAGGCAACAATGCTAGCCTCTACATCACAAACAGATCTAAATACTCATATTTGTCTCACTCATAGCACCACCTTGTGGTAGATTGAAGTGATCTGCTTCCCTTCTGGATGTGTCATGAGGATCAGACATATACTCCCAGCACCATTTTGTGGTAATTAGAAGTGATTTATTGTGAGAAAGTACTTCCTTTGTACTTGCATGGGCTTTGATGCCCCCTAGTGGTCACAACCAACATTGCAAAAGAAAATCCAGTGCTTTTTCTGACTGCTAATCTGCTTTTTTACTGTCCAATCTTTCTACATTTCCCTAAACAATCCATGCAGCTCTAAGACACATAAAAGTATTGCAGTTACAAATAGACCTTAACGATATTGCTGATGTGCATAAAAGGTAGAATTTCTGCCTATGCATGTATTAATGTCATTGGTTAATGTTGCTCCTCGTGTGGTCAGGAGGGTGTGATGCTGGTCAAACACTGGAGCTTAAGTATGCGAGACCGACGGCCCCATGATGCTGCTTACTGCTTTAATTCTTATCATTTCTGCTAAGACGACAGAATTGTAAGAGTGTGTGCCTTCTTTTTTCACACAGCTTTTTATGTATGCAATATATTCTAGTAGTGCTATATTGCTGTCTTTTAGAACAAGCCAGCATCAAGGATCCAAAGCAGAGAAATCAACAGAAACTGGAAAAAGACTAGTAATAGCAGAAATATTGGATAATGCAGCATATGCTATGAAAGAAGGATCATCCCTCCATTTTGGATATACTGCTTTGGTCTCAACATAACAACCAGTTACCGGTTGATCTGCCACTATCAGTGAATATGAGCAAAGCATTTGTGTCTGTGTACTACAAACATGCCCATCAGCCGGCTGATGTTACTGATATTTCTTATCATTTTCTTTGTTCCTTCAAAGTCCGACGTGTCTTGTCTTAATGACTATTGCCCTGTGACACTTACCTCTGTTCACTGCTTTGAGCAAATATCAAATGGGCCGCATTTACACGGCACTAATTTAGTCACGTTGTTTCTGTCTTTAACCGTCCCAATAAAAAGAAGCGAAGAAACTATTCTGCCACACATGCCTGTGTGCAAACGCCCTGGTTTTACACTTTCTGTGGATGTCTTACAGCGGATTATATGACCTTGGTAATTCTTGACCCCTTTTCTCATCTTTTGGCTTTATAATTACCAACTAATTGCCTCACTATGTCTTACTCAACAGTGAGTACTTAACCAATGAAACTGTGAAATAACAGGCTGGGATGGAAATGATCTGCTGAAGTCAGCTGCATTACCAGCTCTCCCCTCCCGTCTGAGGGGGAATAGATGGAGTGTGTGTGTGTGTGTGTGTGTGTGTGTGTGTGAGTGTGTGTGTGTGTGTGGGCGGGTCTGTCTGAGGGGGAAAGAGCACTAACACGCTCCACCAGTCCACAGCCTGTTCTTCTGTCCACACAGAGACGAGCACAAAGGCCCCCAACCCACATTTGACGCTTTGTGACCATAGACACAAGGAGAGGCTTCCTGTCTCAGAAAATAGAACTCAATTAACAGTTTTGCTGTAGGCATATTGGAACATTGTTTCATTAATGAGATGAATACAGTCTGATAATTACTTCATCTCAATTAAAAAAAAGAGCCTACATTCTATATTGACTGTGGCTGATGAGCTTGAAGGTTAATTAGGAAACACAATACTTCAAAAGTCCATGCATCTGTTACAAGAGCTGTTTGTTATTGACTTGTATTTGTTGTTTTTTTTTTTGCTTCAGTTCAGGTCTTCCTGACACAGTAAAATGACTTTAATCGTCTTTTCTCAGCAAAATGCAAAACGTTGCCTGCACCTTCCCTAACCTTGACTCCAGCCTGCGTTTGGAGCGTCCCGCTCCTCTAGAGGGAGCCACGGCCCCGCTGAAAGACGCCATTTAGCCGTGTGGGTGCTTGGAGTGATTGAAATGCCTCGCAAGGCTCCCATTAATGCACCTGTGTAAAGCCAAATGGAACAAATTAACAGTGCATTACCATTAACAATACAAATTACACCATTAGGCACACTTGGCTCTCAGGCCCTGCGATAGCTGCAAATAGCTTAACTTGGTCTGGACAATTTGTGCCGTACGTGCATAATGACAGCACTTAAGTGAATTCAGGGTGTGTGTATGAGGCTACATGTTGTGAAAGGAAACATTTTCGGCTTTTTTATATCTCTCTTGCGGGCACCACCTTAGCAAGAGAACTCTTATCAGCTGCTATAACATAAGTCAAATATCTGCTTTACATCCGGGTTGATCCCCTTACTGCAGAATAATGACTTTCTTTTTGTCAATGGAAGTTTTTCAGCAGATCGTAGGAGACCCAGCACAGTTTTTTGACCTCTAAGTGGTTTCACTACTGCTCCATAAAACAAACAGAGCAGAGCAGAGGCAGCTTGACTGCCCCTCACTGGGACCGTGGACAGGACCTTCAAGCGCTTGGCCAAAGGGGACCATTATGTGTACTACTTACTTCCATGTTTTATGTAAATGCGCCACAACGAAATGGAAGGTAAAATTAACTCAGCGTGTCCGAGGCACTGTGCCAAGAAAAACTCAAGTGTCCTTGGTATTCTTGTATTTCTGGTACCTGGTGCAGATGATGGACTGCAGCTAAGAGGAGAAATTAGTCCCCATAATCCCAAAAAAAGCATGTTCAGAATCTTCATGCTGCCTTGCCTTCTGGGCTGTCATGTTCTGAGATCTGACATGATATTTTCATTCTTATATCATATATATATATGTCAGACATATATATATGATATAAGAACGACAATTACTGTGTCTTAAATCACACAGTTATTGTTATTCCTGCTTCTTTGAGTGGATGAGTGTGAACTACTGAAGCTAGCCAGGAAACAGTAGCTAATTTTAAACAGGCACTGATGTTGCATGTTGTATGAAAGAGTGTCATCTTTCCAACAGTATGATTGATTTAAGGAAGCATTACATCATCGTAAACATTTTTAGTGTTACACAACTGACCACGTGAATTTAGCTGAAATTAGACACAGCAAGAGACCCTAGCGATATAATATTCACCTGGATGGAAGTGTTAATGCTCGACGTATGGAATATTATTGTGAGATTTCAGTCAAGGCAAGGAAAGGCAAATTTATTTATAAAGCACATTTCACATGATGAGCATGGACTCAATTTGCTCAAATAACTGAGTCAAGAAATGAGACGTGCAGCCAGTTTGGGGATTTGATTGACTGAAAATTGACTGAAAGCCGCATACATTTTAAAGATGGGTAAAAAGTTGGTAGTCTTTTCTTGTTTCTTTTTAGAGAAAAGGGTTGTGGCTCAAATGTGACGGTAATAAAAGAAATGGAAACCAATGAAACTGGAACATCACTGCCTGGAGCTCATTGCTGATAAATGCCTTCAATTTAAAATTCACAGTGTTGATGTTTAGAAAGGTAATGCATGGTGTTTAACTATGTTAGTCCCTTTATTGCAAACTCTAAATGCCACATGGCAGGTGACACTACAGAAAGCAGGAACATTAAGGATAATCCACACAGAAATATCATCCCAACACTAATAAATCATAGATCTGGGCTTTTCAAGATTATCTGAGATAGTTGTGTACTGTATCTTACTGTCTCAAAAGTAACGTCTCTTTATTTTTCTGTATAAATAGTCATCTTTGTCGTCTGAGCTGTTACAAGGACTGGAAGTTTGCTGACCTCAGTTTGAGCCAGGACTGTATTCTTCATGTGTGGGGTTTAAAATCAGGACTAAATGCCCTGCTTGGAAAAGCCTACTCTTTTAAAAGTTTAATGTTTGGTTAGTTCCCAAATAACTGTTCCAATTTGAAATGAAGTTGTTTTTTTCTAAATAGTTCATAAAAAGCACATAAAAACTGTCGTGCCTGTCACAGACTCCACAGCCTTCAGTGTTTGTCGTAGCAGTGCGTCTACTCTATCCTGTAAAACATAAATCAGTGAGTAGGTTTGCACAGAAATCACCTCCTTTCTAAAAACCCACTCTGGAGTCATGAACGCAGCATGAAAGTCAGATCTGAGAACATGTGTATCTTTGTAAATGGGAGTTGCTCTCAGATTGGCAGGACACACCCACTGAGCATACAGTAAATCCCTGCCCAGGGACGCCCACATAAGGACCATGAGGTGCAGCCTGACCCTGCCTGTCTCAAGAGAAAACATTTCAGATGTTGCAATAGAGGTAACTGTAACTGAAGTGGAGCAAGAAAATAATATTTTATTTTGCTTTGTTAGTATGTGTATGACACCGATCTGCAAAGTATGGGTCAGAAAAGGTGATTTATTCCTTTAATGCCATGTCTCCTGTCCAATGGAGCATCCAAGAGGTGAAGCATAAATAGATTGATATAAAGATGGATGCCAAAAAAAGTGTTTTCGCTCTATAATGAGGGAGACTTCTTTATTAGGAAAACATCTAAGGGAAACGTATGCCTCCGCAGCAGTAAAACATAGACTCTGAAGTTCAGGTCATACAGTTCTTGTTATGTTACGTCAAACTTACTTACTTGCTATGCAATCATTTCTGTAATTGTAGGTTACTTAAAGTTTGTTGGCCCACAAACGTTGTACTCTTTTTGTAACTGCCAAAAAATCAATCTACAGACAAAGTGGACTTTCAAAAGACAATTTTAATAATTCATTTGTTGGCTCATTTATTCACTTATTTTAGGTAAGTAATTCCTGTATCTGCTGGCGTGTGCTCCCCCATTGCTACTCCTCAACTATGCGAGATTCCCATCAATAAAATAAACGTGTGTATGTTTTTCAAATGTATTGTCGTGTTTAAAATGTGATTTGATATTTATATTTATATATATATATATATATATATATTATATACAGCGTTTACAGTGCGTTAACTTAACGTCCTCTTAACGCCGCCAATTTTTTTAACGCACAATTAACGTGCAGGATAAAATTTAAAAAAAAGGCGCATTATATAAGGTCTGGCACTCGACGGCACCCGTAGTTGGAGGAAAAGTTTGGTGAAATGAAAGAAGGAGAATGAAAAGGGACTTTTGAACGGCTAGTTCACTTTCAAAAAGATGCCAGATGGTTTGCTGGACAAGACTAAAGTTATTTGCATGTACTGACGATGTGAAATGAATTACCATCGAAGTACGTCGCGTCTCAAATATCAGAGAGTGCGGCACTGCTCCCCCGTCCCCCGTCAAAAGCAGACAACGCTGGATAGATATAAGGGAAGGAGGTTCCTCACCTGATTACATTAGATGAGCAAAACATCTGAAGTATTAGCTAATTATAGCCCAACTGCACTTTATAGGTTGAGTTACTCCCTGCTGTTACATCTGCACTTTATTTGTTTTTGATTTATTCTTTGTCACCCTGTTTTGATCCCACTTAGGAGATCAAATATTTTTTGAGCCTTTTATTTTCCTCCATATGAGGTTAGACGTAATTACGGTACATGGAAAATTGAACTGACCAATGCACTTCTTGTACAATGTTTGTGATGCATATGGTTCATTGTTTTACATTGAGCTGCTTAAAAAAACAAGGAATCTTAAGTTAGTCTTTACAAGTGTAAAGTTGGGACTACATTGTCTTTGTATTTATGAAGGAATGTTACATTCAGGTCAAAAGCTTTTTTTGCATAAAGCAAGCATATTTCATGTTGTTGACAGTATTAAAAACATTTTTAAAATACCTGAAGGTAATTTAGAACAGCATAAAATGTGTGAATAAATGTGCAATTAATCGCGAGTTAACTATGGACAACATGCGATTAATCGCGATTTAAAAAATTAATCGTTGGACAGTCCTAATATATATATGTGTATATTTGTATGTATATATATGTATATATATATATATATATATATATATATATATATATATATATATATATATATATATATATATATATATATATATATATATACATTTATTTATAAAAGGCATTAATGTTGTAAAGTCTGATAATGATGAGCATTAATTATGTGTACTTCTTATTTACAGAAGCTCCCCGTCTGGTCGGACACAGGAGTAGATTTTGTTCGTACCTTCAAAAAGTTTCACACAACCAACATTTTCTTGACTGCTGAAGTGCACGTAAAAATTTGCTACACATGTTTCCGAAATGGCAAAAACACAAAGATGATTTAAGGACATATGCTAAATTAGTAGGATTCATCTTCCTCACACCATCCGCGTCTCTCCAGATGTTTAACAGAATAAGAAACAAACTACAGAATAATTTGCTACACAATTTAAAACAGATTTAACAAACAATTACTTAAAGAGTCAAGGAAAAAATATTGACCTATATTAGCAATAGAGGAATCAGCCAAGTAGGCTGAAAAGGATTCATCCAGTGGGGATGATGAATATCTGAAAACTAATTCCATGGTAATTTCACACTAAAGTTTTGGATGAATTTCGCTCTGGAACTCTTCATCTGAGTGGTAATCTCGCTAAACTATGGTATAACGATAATGCTATTTTCTTTTTATAGATCATTTAGACAAATATTAGCATGAAGATGAAATACAAAGATTGAATTAGCTTCACGCCCATCATGTACATGTAAAAGTACACAGTGTAATACATAATGGCCAATATGTGCTTGTGAGCACAACAGGGAGGTTGACCCCGTACAGGAAACTCTCTGATACTCTTAATTAGATTGCTGTATTGTAGTTTGACCTTGGTGGAAGACACTCTACACTCCTCTGTCTCTCCCTCCCTCCCGTTCGGTCTTTCTCTCGCTCTTGGTTGTGCTGGCAGGCCGAGAGAACATAGTGGAGCATGGGCATTTTCTCCTGGAGGGTAGGAGAGAAATGCAATCAGCAATTCAATCGTGGCCATTGTGTAGCAGTGCTGATGAGCTTTGCAGAGTAGATAATGGATTAAATTATTTATCCCCCCCTCCTCCTCCCCTGTGCTCATTGTTGCCTCTTCTTTGTGCAGCTGCAGCGGTACACAGACATAGGTTGGAGGCCTAGATCACTCGCTGCCTTTCATAGATCTAATTTTTCTAATTAGTGCTTGAATGCAGAACGGTCTCTCCTCTCTTTACGGCCTGCCTCCATGCTGCTGTTCATTGTCTAATGCATTCCATGAGATGAGCATGTGAACCTACGAGCATGACATTCAGTGGCAGAAAATACCACCGTGCCATCGCAGCAACGTCACGCCCACCTTTGCTCCTCTCATTGAAATGCTAAATGATCTTGATAATAATCTAATCAAGGATGAGTTCTTTAAAGAAAGAAATTAGACTGCAGCAGCTGTGCAAAGGATTTGCTGAACTGGGATTAGAGCCACTAACCAATGTGTCACTCCACAAGATGTTTTCAATTATGTGGTGTACGCATGGGATAATGGACAAATGTACACATATTAGTGATAATGAAGACCATCATGCACATCTATTTTGAAAATGGGAAAATGAAACCGTCGATCCAGTACCTTCATCTATATAGAACGGCAGTTAAGTTTCAGCAAAGGGAAAAGAAGTGCACCACAAGGTGAATTGATTTGGAATGAGAAGTTATCAGTATTATAAACATCCTACAAAAAAAAGTTGAAATGAAAATTAAAGCAACTTGAAAAGTATATTGTAATAGTGTTGCTGAATGAAAATGAGGTAATTGTGCAGCTGAAATGAAAACTGTTTTTTTTATTTTAGCAAAAAAGGTTGGTAAAAGACACCCTGCAATTCATTGGCAACCTGTTTAAGATGCAACAATATCTTTCATCGGAGAAGAGCCATGTATATGAGCACTTTCCAGAGACCCAGAACATGAAACCTGACCAATTATTGCATAAACAATGGCAGATAAAAACTCTTTTAGTGGGAGAAAAACCTCATGGCAAATAGTGGCAAGAAAACTTCCCCTATAGGAGGGAAGAAACCTTGAGCAGGACCTGGATCATAAGGGGGGAACCTCCTGCCGGAGGCCAGCTGGGCAGAGCAGGAAAAGAGATAACATACAGGGAGAATGAAGAACATAGAGAGGAGAGGTGTAGATATATTGTCAATGGTACAAACAAAATTATATATTACTATTAATGATTTGTTAACTGGAGAACTAAGAGTTCTATGTACATATGACTGATACCTGGTTATAATACCTGATATAAACAGATGTAGACAGCAGAGGTGATCAGAGGGCATGCAGCTCCTGAAGCTCTGGCCTGCAAACATGCACAGAAGATAAAAGGAAGGGGGGGCAGACCAGCACAACAAACAAGAACAATGGAGCGCAATTATGCTAACGAGATACTTCTAATTAATAACTGTGGACTGAGCTGAAGAAAGGGAGAGGAGAGGAGAGCAAAAGGGGTGAGGGGCAGCGTTCAGTGGATCATGTTGTGTCCTCCCTGCAGCGTAGCTCTATAGCAGCATATCTAGGATGAAGCTGTTTCAGACCAGCTGCTCTAGTCTGGTCCTGCAGCTGCAGCTATGACTATTGGCCCTAACACATGAGAGTTTACACTAACTAGAGGTTTAATAAACACTAATTATAGGCTTTACTGAACAGAAAGGTTTTACGTTTGGTTTTAAAGGTGGAGGTGGTGCCAGCCTCCTTAACTCAGATTGGAAGGTTCCATAGTAACGCTTCCTGATAGCAGAAGGCCCGCCCTCCAAATCTACATTTGGATACTCTAGGAACTATGAGTAAACCTGCACTCTGAGAACGGAGAGCTCTGACAGGAACATAAGGCACTATCAAGTCTTGCAAGTATCGCAGAGCTAGGCCGTTTTGGGCTTTATACGCAAGAAATAAGATTTTTCAATTGGATTCTTAGTTTTACAGGGAGCTAATGGAGCGAAGCTAACACAGGAGAGACATGGTCTCTCTTGTTGATTTCTGTAAGTGTTCGTGCTGCTACATTTTGGATCAGTTGGAGGATATTCAGAGAATTACTTGGACATCCTGCTAATAACACATTACAGTAATCTAGTCTAGAAGATACAAACGCACAAATTAGTTTTTCCACATCACTCTGCAAGAGGATGTTCCTAATCTTTGCGATATTACGGAGATGGAAAAATGCTGTTTTACAAACCAGATTAATATGCTGTTTAAACGACAAATCCTGATCGAAAACAACCCCAAGGTTTCGCACAGTACTGGAGGCATTTGCAACATCATCTCCTTCTAAGGTGTTTGGGACCAAAGACAATAACCTCGGTTTTATCAGAATTTACCAGAAAAAGGTTAATGGACATCCAGGCCTTGACGTCCCTAAGACACGTCTGAAGTTTAGCTAAGGGTTCTGTCTCATCCGGCTTCATAGACAAATAGAGCTGCGTATCATCAGCATAGCAATGAAAGTGTATGCCGTGATTCTGGATTATACTTCCCAAGGGCTGCATGTATAAACTGAACAAGATTCAAGAGCACTGAACCCTGCGGAACACCATAACAGACCCTTGACTGTTCTGAAGAAACCTCATGTACATGAACAAACTGGAATATGTCAGATAGATGATAGAAAATGCTGATCTACAGTGTCAAAAGCAGCACTGAGGTCCAGTAGAACCAGTATGGACACTAATCCCTTATCTGAAGTCCAGTAGAACCAGTATGGACACTAATCCCTTATCTGAGGCCATAAGAAGGTCATTCGTGACTCGAACCAGTGCTGTCTCTGTGTTATGATGCATTCTGAACCCTGACTTTAAAAACTTCAAACAGGTCATTTCTATACAAATGGTCACATAGCTGGCTTGAAACTGCCTTTTCCAGAATTTTAGATACAATTAGAAGTTTGGAAATTGTTCTGTAATTAGCTGAAATGTATGGGTCAAGAGAAGGTTTTTCAAGTAAAGGTTTAATTACTGCAACTTTGAAAACCTGTGGTACACATCCTAAGTTTAGGGATAAGTTCATCTGGTCCAATATTGTCGTACCAATAAAGCTGGGCATGCACTGTGCGATATTTTAAATGGTTTGATTCAGCCCCATCTCACACTGCACGACTAGATCGCTGAGTTCAAAAGTTCACGGCCCACAATTTATGGTCTCACTGTGCGACCCGATGCTCTGATGCTCCGTCTGCTCACACTATACGTTCATAATCCTCACGTCGGACTTCTGTTACTGGAACTGCAACTTCAAAAAGAAGTGGAAGAGGAGGAGCCCCGAAGTGGGAGACACCAAAGATGCTCAGCAAAAACAAACGCACTGCCTTAAGCCTGAATTATGGTTCTGCGTTAAATCAACGCCGTAACCTACGCCGTAAGCTCTGCGTTGGTGTAACGGGGAACCATAAATCAGCCTTTAGCTATTTGTGCCATTCTGTGTGGCGATAAATGAAAAAAGATTAGACAACGTCATGATTGGACAAGGAATTGGCTGGGCAGACGTGGGAAATGCTGTCTTCTTTTTCTGCTATTAAAACATGATTTGTAATGTGAATTTGCAACACTTTAAACTACAAACAATAGTTTTTGATGTGACATCAGAGATTGCACATGCTCTCTGCCAAAAGATGAGTCCAATCGGGTCGTAGCACTGCATCAACTGTGCGATACCTTTACGAGGAGTGACCAGGATTTCAAACACGTTTGATTTTCTTGCGAGCACACGATTGGGTCGAAATCTGGCCCAATCCACAAAATAGTCGCACGACTGGAAAATCAGTTCAAAACAAGCCGACAATCGCACAGTGTCTGCCCGGCTTAAGAGAAAACCTTTTTGAATAGTCGAGTAGCGATGGGGTCTAACAAACACGTGGATGCTTAAGCTCTATTGACAACTGAGGTCAGCTAAGGGAGGTCTACAGGAACAACACAGTCTAGAGTCAAGTCAGAGCCTAAGGAAGTCGCTAAAGCTGAAGAAATGCCCACAGTCCCTACCTAGTGGGCCTGATTGATTTCTTCTCTACTTCTGATGATACTTCTGATTATATATACTGTCTATAGGTGATTATATATGTATAGATGTTCATATATGATTTTTATATACTGTATATATATATGTATATATGTATGTATGTATAGTTTATACTGTCATGGCACTGTGGCGTCGGCCTGCTGGAGGCTGGGCCTCAACTCCACACCTGCTCCTCAGCCGGTAATCAACCTCAGCCGACAAGAACTCCGGTGAGACTTCCAGCCGGCGCTGGATCGTAAAGTCTCCTGCTGAGTTAGTCTCTGTTCTGGCCTCAGAAATAGTATCGCTGAGAGCCTCTGTTCTCTGACCAGGAACTCCAGTTCCAAGACTCAGTCCTGTCCGTCCCGTCACAAGCCTTGTGACGAGGTTGTCTTAGCATACCACTGCATCCCAGTCTGCTCTACCCTCCGTCTGCTTCACTCCCCTCGGATACACACCTGGTCATCTCCGTCACCCAGCACCGCTCTGCATGATTGTCATAAATACTGTTCTGATTGTGTCATTTATGACCTTTGTTGACTTTCTCCAGCTCTATTGGAGCTGTTTGACGTTTACAGTGCTAACAATATATATATATATATATATATATATATATATATATATATATATATATATATATATATATATATATATAATGGATGTATAAAAGTAATGTTTATTTTTCATAATTTGACACAGAGCATGTTTTAAATAAATATTATAGATGTATGATACATTATGCATGTGTAATTACTTGTTCCTATCTTGGTTGGATTTAATACATTTTGATTTTATCTCTTTTTTGATAAATTGGTTGAAAAAAGAAGTAAAATCTCTTTATAAAATAACGAGAGTCCAATCCTCCGTCACGGTTCATCTGAATCATATTTACGTTTCAGTTGGACTGTTTGGGAGTAAATTTTACCAACAGTGGCACAATATCTTTATTAAAATGTTTTATATGCATTTATGGAACAAAGGTCATCCTTGTGCACTGCTGGTGATAATAATAGTATATTTGATGTGTTTCAGTGAGCAATCAAACAGGAAAGTCATCTTTCCACTGCTGGCATTGGTTGTGTACCAAAGCAGATATAGGCCTATTTCAGAGTGTTGACAGATGATGCAACTGTTGTGGTCACATCTTCCTGAAAAAGTACCACCAGTGCATGCAAACAGGAGTGCTGCAGACTTCACGTCTGCTAACACTCCCCGTAGCCGCTGCCGTGGCTGGCAGAGGCTTACATGTACTGTAAGTTCCAGAGCAATGTGGCCTGCTTGTGTTACATACTTTTGTGGGCCGCCTCCCTGACAACTGGCAACAAAGGATCCATTGAGCAGAGGCAGTGAAGAGGGGCTTTGATGGATAATCTGCATGCGATTGTAGGGGGAAATTGGAGCTGGGTTAAAGGAAACAGGTGCAACTAATTACAATATCCCCAGTTCTCTTAACCTCTGGATTTCCTCCTGCTTTCTCCCCTTCTTTCATTTTCTTTATCACCCTTGTTTTCCTTATTGTGAAATCTTTCGCATGGGTAAAATTCTCTAATGAGATAACTACACACACACATAGACACCCACACACACGCACCTACACACACACACATGCACCTACACACACACACATGCTGTAATAACACAAAGCGTGCAGCTTCATTACACTCCTTACTCACAGGTCAGACATCAAAGTTTTGAGGTGAAATCTTTGAGGGAAGTAACAGGACATTTTAATTTAGTGCTTAATGCGGCACATGTTACAGCTTTGTTCTTTGCACGTCATCAACACCAAACCTGTGCTAAGCTGAAAGCAGCATGACATCTTTCATAGTCTTTCTTTTTCATGCATGTGGTCAGTGTGAACCACCACAAAAGTATACGGCTCAAAATACTGAAAGTTTAAAAGGTTTTTAATTCGCAAAGCTTGGCGTATTAATTTGACGGCAGATATGATTTCCGATATTTCAAGTATTAGGCTTTACCTTCGACTTCTAATGCACAAGAGTTTATTATATGTGGCCAAAGTGGATATACATCTACAACATTATCCAGCCAAATCCAGACCTTTTTCCCATTTTCTACCGAGCTTGATTTGGACAGAGGAGATTAGCCAAATCCATACAGATAAATCATAAAAATAAGCTTCCCAATGCATAAAACATTATGAGGAATGGGCTGGCACTGACTGCCTTTTTAATTCATAAGCAGATTTTTTTTTTTCTGAAGGAATAGATTAATGTTAGATTTGATAGCACATACAAAAAGCGGGACTTCCATTTTAATAGATGATCCTGACATTGCACAACCTATCATTTGCTAGATGGCTTAGCAATGGTGGTAAGTCCGTCGGGCTTTGGATTTTACCCTTTGCCAATCACATATGCATGCGTCTTCATTAAGAGAAACACCCAGCAACAAAGACGTTTTTATAAAATTATTTTTTATGAAAGCAGAAAGAAAGTGGAAAATTACAAGGAACAGATTCAATTTTGCTTGATTATAAATGCAAAGTGCTAGAGAGCCGGGGTTCTTACTACAAATGACAACAAAGGAGATTGGCTTACAATTTAGCCCGTGCATGGGCTTCATTTCAAGATAATTGAAAAAAAAACAAAAAACACAGCTTTAGTTCTTACATAAATTAAACGTATGCACATTTCTGCCTTTTTGTGTCCACACAGTTTTAAAGATACAATTGCACAGTATTTTATGTATATAGTCCCAGGAATATCTCATAGATCCTCTGGCTTCTCTGGGTTATGGGGTCTTTTTGGGTTGCAGTGTGACTGTAGTTGAGTATGGCTGCCACATGGAGAGGTGTGGCCGGTCTACAAAAATGTTTCAGTACATGACAGGCATTCATGTTACATCCATTTGAATTCATACAGATTTTACTAGCATAACATTACTTTGTTACGTGATGAGCAGACCACAAAGAAAGCAGCATCAACCAAGTAGCTACTGACACAGAGTAAGGCCATTTCCTGAGGACCCAGCTCAACTGGAGGAAGTCTGAGCCATTAACACATAACCTCTGCCAATAGTTGAATATCTCATACGGACATACATCTAGCCACAGGAACTGATGGAAGTCATTGATGAACCCATGAATTTCATTCTCAAGACCAGCACTCACCTATACACCAAGTAGAAAGAGTAAGGCCTAGTGAGTATCGAAACCACCTTTGATAATGAAATATCCATGAGTACATGAGAAAGATGGGCCCCAGTGATGAACTGCTGTATGTCTCAGGCAGATTGAAGGAGTGGCTGCTACTGTTCTACCAGTGGCTAGAAAAAGCTAGTCTAAAAGCACAGAGGGCATTAATAATGGCAGCTCAAGAGGAAGCATTGAGCATAAGAGCAATAGATGCCCTTGTGCTCAGTGATCTACCAGCCAAGACTCAAGGTGCAGGCTATGAAGACATAGCTGCGGCAATCCAGCACATACTAGTGGTGTAAAGGCAGGCAGGTTTACCATATATGGAAGGGCATTACCATGTAACTGTAATAGTGTACAGGTACAAGCTGAGTTTTCGTTGGATGTCCCAAAGTAAAAATGGGAAATATTGGAAGAAGTGATGGGAATTGAAAAATCAGAAAAACTTTGGTACTTCCATATTCAGACTCACAAACTTGCAATGGTTAACCTACCAGACATGGTCAACAATCTTCCAGATGAAGTCAGTGATAGAAATAGTAATCCTTAATGAAAGCATCATCAGGAGGAAGGAACACTTGTGGAACGAAAAATACCAAGGGCTGAGAGGATACACAACAAGAATGTGAGAAATGACAGTAACAGCGAAGATACTTAGTTGCCTTGTTTTATCTGGATGATAGGAGTGTACAAGAGCTCCTCCTTCTTTTTCATTGACAGTTGGAGTGAGCCTGAGCCAGCGTGTTGACCCCTGGAGAACCATGGCCCTCCCAGTGGTCTGTATTGCCACTTGTGAAGGCGGTGGTCTGTAATAAAGCAGATTTCTTTTCATGACTGGTTTTGGAGTCATATCTTCCTCAGACTCTGCCATCACTATAGAGGAAGCTTTAAAGGCCCTGACACACCAAGCCGACTGTCGGCCGTCGGGCCGTCGATGAGCGTCGGTGCTCGTCTGTCGGCCTAGTTTCCCGGTGTGTCCCGCACGTCGCCACAGGTCAGCCGCCCGTCGGCAGCTTTTCATCCGATTCGACATGTCGAATTGGCATCGGCCGTCGGTCAAACAGCTCACTCTGTGATTGGCTATTCAGATCTGTGTCGATTTAACGCGGAACCATAAATCAGCTCCCGAGCCGGCAGGCAGGCAGACATTTCTTAACAGGTGTAACTGTTAGATTTCATCTATTAAACCAACATTTATCTTCCTAAATGATTTATTTCAGCCAGTGGTAATTCTCCACAGAGCTGCAGGTTTCTCCCTGGGACGACGGCAGGTTGACCTGGCGATCTGAGCTGCTGCTGCTCCCCAGACCGGCGGCTCTTCTCCGAAAACATTGCAGCAAATTGAAACGCAGACTTGCAGAACGTACGTGCTAGTTGGCCGTTGGGTGTCGTCTTTGCGGTGTGTTCGGTGTGCTTCTTTTTGAGCCCGACCCAGCCCGACACAGGCGACGCGAGGCGACACAGCAGTCGGCCGACAGCGGGCGACGTCGAGTTGGTGTGTCCTCGGCTTAAGGGCTCTAGCTGACAGATGTGCTGTCTTGTAACGCTTGTCAATGAGGCTGAACTGGTAGCGATCCAGCTCGGAGGAGAGGGATGCAGCAGAAAATGACAGTAGAGCCTTTAGAAGAAGATGGCTCACCATCAATAGCTTGATAGATAGCATTTCCTGTATACCCCAAGAGTCCATTTCCTCACAATACAACAGCAACAAGAAATAGCAGTAACTGCCAATGTTACTCCTATTCTAGCTGCTCTGGGAAAATAGGCAAGACATGCGTCCCTGACTTTTTCGCTTTTAGCAGCTTCTTGCCGTCAAAATTAGATTTTGCAACGCCCATTTCTACTGTAGGTCACGGGATGTTGAGCCTGGCAGCTGCACATCTGCACATGTCCTGCATGTCAAGATCACTTGAAGATGGCAGGGTGAGTTTGTTGCCTTCTGCAGCGACAAGCTTTGCAGGTGCTTCTAGTGGTGTGAGTAGAGGACCCATCTTCATGTCAGACAGCATGAGCTCAGAGTCAGAGGACTTCCCTTCCGAAGACGTGAGAAGACCCTCCCACAGATCGTCCACTTCAAACAGTGGAAACACTTAAGCAATAGGCTAAGTGGCTATCTAGCTCAGACTGGCCATGGCAGACAATCCCTCTGATATTTACATCCCTTCCTGCAGTGCTGCGACCTCACCTAGTACCAGGCCTGACAGACCAGTCTGGCTGGCCAGCCAGCGACAGAGTATTATGTGTGAAGGTGGCACAGTGAACACAGTTGGTGAAAGTCAGGGCAGCATGAGTATGGGCTTAGGCCAGACATGCCACACACGTGTGGTGAGTGTCCGAGGAGGAAATTTTATTGCCGCAGGGGTAAATTCTTGGGCCTGATTTGCTCATGCTGGATTTTTCAGCCATAGTAGGCTGTCTAGGCTAGCGGGGCGGGCTAGAAATCTTGTGCAGCGAGAAAATATAGCTATTTCCTGCTAGCGTGTGGTGAAAAGTAGTGGTACTTCTCAAGACCCCTACCCCTATTTAACAAAGGTAACACTTCAGGGAAATATTGCTATTTCCACAGGCAAGGTATCGCTACTTACCACCAGTAGTAGCTGTGGAAAAGTATATCTTCTCCCCGTTCACTAGCTAACAACTGTATCGCTAGGAACAAGCTCGGGTGACTGAGTTATGCACCCAATCAGTGAACAGTTGAGCTTATCACCCAATTATAGAGTTGTCTGCAGGCTGTTGTGAGGCGCAAGGATAGGTTTTTGGATGATGACTGATGCTGTGTCAGCCCTATACATATATAAATATATAAGAGGAGGGGCTGGGCTCCTCTGACATACAGTAAATCTCACCGGTGCCAATCATTCTTGGCTGCTCTACTGGTATTTGAGCTTCTCATGAGGTTGTGCAAAAGGCGTTCCCTAAAATAAGACACGAAACAAATGCAATGGAAGAGAACTTCTTTTGTCTTTAGCCATGCGGTTAATAGCACATTTTTCTAAGACGTCACACATGTTTATTTGTCACGTTAATATTTCTGTTTAATTTACATGTTGAAATTTAAGAATAATACACTTTCACAGTTTTGACATATCCATTTTCTATCATATTTAATCAGTGCGTTAGGATTGAGGGAGCACATTCAAATGTTAGAATAGTGTAAAGCTCTTCTACTCAACAAGCACTTGCCAAATATAATCCTAAATAGGCATAAAGTTGCAAACTTTCACTGGTGTTTCTTTTCACTGCTTCTAATTTCATTACTTTCTATTTTGTCATACATCTTCATATATCATCAGTGCAATTCATATCAATATAGAAAAAGTAAAGTCATTAATAGTGACTATTTTCTTTTGGATTACCTGATGAATAAATCATATGATGTGGAATTATTAATAACATCCTCAACACTAGTTGTAGTGTATATATTACTCCTATGTCTGTGTACAAATGACAGCGTGTTCGATATGTACATATTTTAACACTTTCAAATACACTAAACATAATTATAAAGCAAGACTTAATATGCATTAACACATTCACTCCATCTTCAAGTCAGCTTTGCTAAAAATGCCACAGATTATGTGTGTTATTTTATCAACTGGACCCACGACAAAGTTGGATTGAGCTGTTAATTGATGCCTTTAGCTCACCATCATTTGTTGTACTTTTTGGAGTATGTCTAGTCCTTGAATGCTCCTTTTTATCAGTGCACCATCAGAAAATGAAATCATTAATTTTCAATTTATGATATATACTTAGGAGCAAGTACAGTCAAAGATGTGTGATAAAACAGGATGCTAAACCTATGTGGTTTCTCTTATGTATGGTGGAGAGTTTATAAGTCATTACTATCTCAGGAGATACAGAGAAGTGGCTCCCCATGGGAGAAAAATAAGTGGTTATTTAGTGATACAGATCCGTTCATGATGAGTGAGTCACATTAGGATAATTCAAAGCCTCCTAGATTGTAACAACACATTCCAAAGTCTATGCTTCATCCAGGGTGCAATATCTCCTTCTTCCCTGCCACACCTTCACGACAGATTAGCCTCATCTATGTGTGTGCGAGGGTGGAAAAGAAAACAATCTTGCACTAACAAAACCATTATTGCTTCGTTATGAATTAGAGAGCCACATCTGTAACTAATAGATGACCAGGTGGGATTTGTAAAGAGAGTACAGTGTAGAGTTTGTTCCACTAATGCATTATAAACACTGTGAGAACATGTGGCCTTTGAGGCTCTGGTTACGTTGAATATGGGCCTTGATGCTGCTCGGATATAATGTTTCTCACATGGGTCAACATTTTTGAATTAAACAATCTGGGAAGGAAACCAAGCTGTGGCCTTGTTTTTACCCTCTGATGGCTTTATTCCTTCACCTTTTTTCTCAGTTTTAGTACTTTTTTGTGAATGTTTTTGCAGCAAAAAAGACAAAGGCTGAGTGGAGCTGAAAGACTGATTTCACTCGACTCAACATTAATCTAAATTCCATTTAGATTAGTTGTCCTGTCAACTGTGTGACTATGAAGGTGGGTAAAAGGCCATTTTCCCAGGCTGCTCAAGTAGATTTTTGGCTTGAAAGAGAAGCACCGCAATGAGAGAAAGGGGACATCAAAATTGGCCTCTTGTCATCAAGCCTCAGTATGATGCCCATTTGCCTTTCTCCGAGTGATCCGTCAGCAAGCCTTGATCAAAAAGGGATACATCTTCCAGCACCCCCCCTCTCCGAGAGATGAGTGTCCCTCACTGTCATGCTGCAATCACTTCCTGTGTGTCAGGAAGCCCAAAACAAAGGCCTGCCTCTTTCTTCCAAGCAGCACGAGTGCAGAAAGAGAAATCCAACACATATTTATGAGATTATCTGGCATCTCGTGTTTCATTATAGTGAAAGAAAGAATAGTTTCGGCCTCACAGAGCTGATACAAGCGACACCAGGATATAGTCTGGTGCTGGTACTCTCTTGTCTGAAAGAGGGAGTGTATGTTTTATGTGGCTTTTGTTGAAGCTGTATGCAAACATGTCAAACAGCATGGATAAAAAGCAACTTGACGTTTGGGTCATTCATTAAGTACTGAATGAAGATTAACTTTAATTCCATCACTTGGAAGCAAAAATACGTTTACCTTACTATAACATTTTAAAGCATAAAAATTAGGTCTTATGGCGGTTTCAAAGTCTAAGTATAGTCAGAGTATTTTCTTTCATTCATTTTCTTTCCTATCTGTTATGTCTCAACACCAGCTGGGGAAACTTTAGCTGCTGAAAAGGAGTACTGTTATCGTTTTACTCTCATTTATTTTACTGATGTTGCTCCAAGGCGAAAACACTACTACCTCTGCGGTCATAAGAACAAAAAAAGGACATGTACGCTTTGAAAAAAATTCCCGTGTCAAATAAAGGTAAACATATAAACAGCTGCAAGGATGACTGCAGTGCTTGTGCTCTGCTAGCCCAAGTGACACAGCCAGACTGCTGTAGTGAGATCATCTGTGGAAAAGCTCAGAGGTCCAGAGGGAAAAAATGATCAATGCTCATAAAGGAAATGCCCTTATTTCAACTTTGCTCTCAAATTCGCCTTTGTAGAGAACTAATTTAAAATTCCCACGGGGAATGTGTGTGTAAATGCTGCTATGAAAGCCATGAGGACTCAATTAGTAGTTAATGTTTTAAGTCCTTTATATACCAATAACATTCACATTTATTTCCAACATGCAACAAACTTGTAAATATATATACATATATCTATATCTATATAGATAGATATTGATATATAGCTATATAGATATACCTTTTTATTGTAATTGTGTAATTTTGAGAAAACTGTATGGACCCTTAATTAAATAGTGTCTACAAGGAGGTCGCAGCAGTTACCACTTTGTTTCTTCCTGGTTAAGTCTCAACATGCTTTGCACACCTGGGTTTGAGAAGTTTTTCTCATTCTTCCATGCAGATCTTGTCACATTCCATCAGACTGGTTGCGAAGTGTGTGTGAACAGGCATCCTTCTGTCAGAGCTTTGTCCTGAAGCTACTCCCACTTGGTCTTTCCCAACAAGATAATTTATGTGGTGGCTGTGGCTCAGGAGGCAGAACAGTTGGCAGTTCAATCCCCGGCCTCCACAGTGCACTTGTCACGGTGTCTCTGAGCAACGCAGCCACTGATATGTCCATTGGTGCGTGAATCTGTGTACCATAACCAAAGAAACACCATAGAATGAGAAAGTGCTGTGTGAATGAGTGAAATGTGTTTCGTAAAGCAAGTGGTGAGTTGTTGAAAACTATATAATGATTTAAATTTTATTTTAATAATAATAATGATGAGTTATCAATTTTCATTAAAGGTGCTGGATATGATACAAAATAATATATTAAACATATCAAATAATTTGCTTTTATTTTAAGAATAAGGAGTGACAGAAGTCCAATTCAATTCAGTTTTGTTTATTTCTTCAATTTAATGTTTATTTAACCAGGTTAGTCCTCTTTTACATCTTTTAGATCTCTTTTACAAGGCCAAGAGGGCAGCAGCATAGTAAAAGTTAACTTGTTTAGTGCAGTTCAGTTAAATACAGTCTAATTCAGTCATTTTTCATTCATTTAATTTTTTGTTCATTTTTCTGTAGTTCAGGCTCAGTTTTAGTAGTTTATTTATAATTTAATTCATTCCAATAGAGTTCAAATCAAAGTTCATATAATTACAAGTCATAACGATAAGTTCATTAAAGTTTTGCAACACATGTAACCAGTTATCAGTAACTTGGTCAGTATTTACCATCTGCAAAAGTTGGGTTTTGTTCGTTTAAGAGGGAACAGGCTCACAATCAGTGACCTTGTTCTAAAGGACAATATTGTGATTAATGTGATTAAATAAGGTGTTTTTTTATAATGTTATTGTCTGGTTTTAAATGTTAAAGAGTATACGTCTTTGAATGGTATACGTCTCTTATGTTCATATGCCTTATGTCTGGGGTTGCCTCTAGAATGCAACAATGCCAAACTAGAGTTTATCAGGTTTATGAGACCATGTGCCGTTAAGAGTGTTTAAGGCCTGAATTAGCCTTTCAGTTTTAGTGATATACAGTATGTGCTTGTACAGACTGGCTGAAACATTTCACAAATGCTATATGTGTTCCCATTTGGTGTGGCAAAGTCCCACAAAAACAACCACAGCACATTATTTTGAGGTCGAGGCTTTTCTCATCTTGAACATGAACGAGACAAAGGAGAGTGGATTTAAAGAGGACCAGGAATATGTCAAACTGTATTTCCTTCATGAGAGAAGAAGTGGCGGTGTTGGAGAAGAATAAATACCCCAGTGTTCACCTGGACACCAGACTGGACTCCAGATGTAACACTGATGCTGTTTACTAGAAGGGGCTGTGCAGACTTTACTACTAGAGGAAGTTTGGATCGTTCGCCGTATGCCACCTGATATTGGATATCTTGTATAAGTCTGTTATGGAGAGTACAGTCTCATCTGCAGTCATCTGTTGAGGTAGCAACAGCAGAACCAGTGACTTAAAAAGCTGAACAAACTGATAAATAAATGTGCAAAGAAGGATACTTCACAAAATCAAAAGCACAATGGAGAACATCTTCTTCACAACACACTCAGTGTGGTTACATGTACATCTAAATCAAGCTATTGGCAAACATCTAGCAAAGGATTAAACTGGAGCTTTTGAGAAATCCAAGTAAACATGCTCGAGAAGACAATTGATTATTGAGTGAGGTGCGTTCGACTCCGCGATGCTAGGTGGCGCCACACGCAGTTTTTTGTTGGCGTTCCTCCGGTTCCTTCTTTGTTGTTCGTCTTCTTCTTCTCCTACTGTGTTGATATTCTGGCTTTTGCGGTGTCGTCACTTCAGGAAGGGGGAGTCCCGGGACAGTCAGTAGTTCGGCTAAACGTGTGTTGGTATACATGCCGAATTGGAGATCGGATTAGGACGCATTATCTGGCACTAATAGCTCAAGAGGACCCCACCCCCCACCCCCACAACCCTGCTGCCTCCATGACCCAAACGCTGATAAGTGGAAGGTAATAAATGGATGGATGAGAAATAATGATCTCATCTTCAAACATTAATCAAATATTTATTACATAAGAATTGTCCTTTTCATTCACCAAAGGTAAAGATGGACTATTTGTGTCCCTATATTTTGCACTTATTTCATAGGGATTAATTATTCACTCAATTTGAATATCACAGTCACAATTTCACACTACAAAGAGCTTGTTTTACTTTCAGAAACTGAGTTTTTGTATAATCATTGCTGTAGTCCTCATTTAGCCTGAGTTATCCCCATTACAAATATAGAAAATACAATCTCTATAAGCACCAAATTGAATGTTATGAGAAGTTGCCTCATGATAGAACTTTTAGCATTTGAGGCGATCCAAACAAATATAAATAGTCTAAGCCATCTGTCCCCATTGAAGATAGTTTTCCCTCCATCTGAGGAAAAAGGTGGGAGGATAGATGTGCTGCATTGTCTGCTTTCATCACAAGCAGCATAAGCATCTATTAATGAGGCAGGGCAGTAGAGCTTTGCAATGGTAAATAGGATGTCTGATTGAAAGATTGGCCCACCTGGCCGTGACTGTCAGGAAGCCTTGCCTGAACTCGGCAGCCACACAACTCACCCACTTGCCACTTTGTGCCGCCCACTTGGCCTAAGACAGGATCCCTGTCTGAGGAGGGTGGTTGCGAAGTGGGCCTGAGCGAGGAACTCTTATCTCTAGGTAATTACTCTGTGCACAATGAATAAAATGAGAGACAGCGCCATAATCTATTGCCTGGCAAGCTTGGAGATTGTGCAGTCACTCAAATTATTTGCCAAGACCAATATGCAAAGATGATAAACAACTGAGGTTATCTTTGGCTGGTACTGATGTAGAGTGGAAGCTGTCCAGATTTACTTCATACCAAAATATATTCTAATTCAATAAGTGAAACACACATGTTGTGAAAGATGCTCTATTACTGGCTCTGCAGTGTTCCCTTGGAAACATAATTACTCTGGCATGTTATCTACACGTAATTGAACCTGTAAATCCCATGTCACCAAATTATGCCACACACATGAATCCATTTGACTTCACTTCTTAGTAAGATGAGGACATTTTATGTATTTAATTATTTTCCTTGCAAAGTCACTGCAAGCTGATGGATATTTGTTGCTCTGTATAGTATCAGGTCTTTGTGGAGGGTATAAGACTTCCCCACTCCATTGTTGAGCTTTGTAATTGGCTGTGTGTTCGTGACAAAAGGGGCTCATGGAGGGACTCTGATGAGAAACTGCCTCAACTCAAGCTCCTCTGTTTCTGGATGGGCTTAATTAGAATTGCTGCAAAGACCCTTAGGAACCACAGAGAGGGCCTATTTCATTTTCCAGTTGTCTTTTGTCGTCCTCACATCGTCTCCCCTAATTATTTCAGAGCCCGGAAAATCTTCTCAAAGGGTTGGGTAAGTGTAAGCGAAGAGGTCAGTCTCTTAGATTAACCAGAATGGAGTCAATAGAACTGAAGAATGAGTAAAGTTTTAGACAGAGAGAGAAATTTAAAAGAAGTAGAAAACATTTAACATTTCAATATAGACGTGTAGAGAACGTACAATGTCCCTGCATAAAATGCCCAGAGAATAAAAACAGTCAGCAGCAGAATAGATCTTTCCTAGAAGATTCATGTAGTCAAAGGAATTGGGCTTTGCCGTTTTACTTTACAATTATTGACAATAGCTGACATTATTTGGAAGAAGATGTATACTGCATAGCCTCTTGATCAAAATGAGCTTGTACTATCAAACTATCAAATCTCTTATAATGATGAATAATTGAGTAATAAAAACTCTGGAACACAATACACGATAGTCACATTTCTCTTAAATTTCTCATCACCCTCTAACGAATCTGATTCTAAATTGCCTGACAAATTCCTGATTCATTATATTTACAAAGTGCAGAATATCATAACTCAAATCCAGTCTGCTTCTTACAGAATTTCTATTCCCCATGTCAATTCGGCCACATTTGCACAATTTCAACAAATCTCCCTTTTTAAAGTTGGAATCATCACTCAAACTTTATGAAATTGTTCTTGCCATTATCTTGTATTTCTTTTCCCGGCAGGTGTTCTTGTTCTGTTGTTGTTGCTGTTCTCTCTTCTTTCCGAGTTTATTTCCATTTTTGGATGCCTTATATCATGCCATCAACGTGAATGATTTTCCAGAGAAAGCACCTTGCAAGGATCCTTCAACCAACCCAGCTCCACTTGCTACAAAACCTAGGTAACCAGAAGGGTAAGAAAAAAGATTGACGTCAGAGTAAGACTTAAATGGTAGATGTGTATGCAAAGCATACTCCCGTCCATCATCCTGGCCAACCTGTGCTTTCTCCGCAGCAGAATGGACAAGCTGCAAGGCAGCGTGAAACTACACCTACTGCATGCATACAGAACTGCCTCTATTCTTGCACCCACGGTAACATGGCTACTAAGTAAGAAGGACAGCGATAGCATGCTGCACATCGATGACTTTCCTCCCCCACTACTTCGTGACTGGAACAGTGAGCTCACCGGGAAACAATATGGTGTGTGTGTCTCACAAGCTGGTGCTCCACAGTTTTAGTGAGGGAGAAACTGTGCACTACGGACATTGAGCTTCTGGCTGTTTCCCTTTGCCTTTCCCCTCACATGCACCACTTGCCTAAGAAAGACACTGGGCAAAGCCAAGGTTCAGTCCCAGATGCATACAGAGCTCCCCCCCCTCCCCCCTCTTAGAACTGCTGAGCACTCCATCCTATTTGCTCCAGCATACCTACCGGTTATCAAGACAGCCAAAGAGGTTATTGAAAACATCAAACCATGGACAGTGGAACGTATCCAAAGTCTACAAGGAGGCTTTGAATCAACAGATTGTGATGACCTTCTTTCCCCCTCCAACAACAACAGAGGTCAACAGAGAGGTCAAGTGGGCCATTAAACTTGCCAAGCTGAAATACAAAAACAAAGTAGGTCAGAAATTTACAGAGGGGAACCTCTGCTCAGCTCAGCAGGACTTTAAAACCACGGCCTCTGTGAACACTGATGCAACTACGGTAAGCCAAGAGCCATCCAGGTGGAAGGTAACAGTCCAAAGCCCCCCTGACTCTGTTTACACCAAGTTTGAATTAGACAATAATGTCCAGCTCAAGGAGACAAGATCTACATTCAAACCCAGCAACTTTGTACTTACCTTCACCATTCAGGAAGTGGTGAGAGTTCTCAGAGGACCAAAGAAAACAGCTCACCTGGTCCAGAGAACATCAGTGGCCACATCATCAGGCACTATGCTCAGCAGCTAGTGTGCATGTGTCAGGTCTTATTCCAGAGCTCCTTGGACAGTGGCACACTTCCACAACCGTGGAAACACTGCACAGTTTTCCCCATCCCCCAAGAAAATAAGGTCTCTCACCTCTAAAGTTATAAGAGCCACATAAAGGCTCCTTCAACGCCATGTCTTCAGAGCAACAGAGTCCCAAATGGACCCATTTCAATTTGCATATTGCACAGAGGAGTTGATGATCCAGAAACATCCCAAACAGCAAGCACAAACATCTGGAGCCTCACATTCTGGCCACTAGACTTTCCACCGGCTTTTACCTTTACCACCAGCTACTCCCGTGGACACTAGACGTTCTAATCAACAAGTCACATTGAATACTGTTTAACAACACCTTGTCTGACCTCAGCAGCACCTCAACTGGCTCGCCCCTGGGTTGTGTGCTCTCATCTCTGCTCTTCATCCTGTACACAAATGACTGCAGATCCACACATCCCAACTCTCTCTTGGTCAAATATGCTGATGACACAGTTCTCCTGCAGGAGTCTGTAGAGTGGTGTGATTGTTCACGCCTGGAACTGAACATCAACGAGACGGTGGTGACCTGAGATCTGGCCGCAGCAGTCACCACCATCATCCTTGGGAAGTCAGTGGAGCTAGATATGGAATACAAATATCTGGATAGAGTCTTGGACCAACTACTGAAATTCTCGTCCAACATAGAGAAGATTCTCATTAAATGTCATTGGTGGTAATACCTTGTGTGGCAGGGTGGAGGAGCTGCAGCCACTCAGGCTGATTAGGGCACAGGTGGGCCCAATCAGCCTCTCCACTCTGCCAGCCTTCATAAGACATGGCTGCCCAGCAGCAAGGGCTCTGCTGTGAAGCTGCTGTGGAGGTGCTTGTTCACGTGTTGGCGGTGTTTGTGAGAAATAAAACAGGGTTCTGCACGAAACTCCGTGTCTCTCCATCCTTCGGTCGGGCCCGGTAGCACTCGCCCTGCTACATCTTGTTAGGAACTTCAAGTCCTTTGGAGTTAACAAAAACATTTTATTGACATTTTATTACTTCTTTATAGAAAGCATCCTGACATTCTCTGTAAGCTCCTGGCTCTATTCCACCAGCCTGCAGAACAGAAACCTCCTGCAGCGTACTGTCTCAGTGTGCTCTGAGATCACTGTACTCTCTGCTTGTCAGAACCCTCACACACATACATGATCAGCAGACAGTCAGGTTAGTAGGTAGGGTCATCAAAGATCCCTCACACACTCTCCATCCATTTGAGTGGCTCTCTTCCAGACGGCAGCTCCACTGCCTCACCTGCAAAATTCAGAGGAAGGGAGCAAACCTTTGTCCCCAAAGCCATCCAGCTCCTCAACTCTCAACACTTTAAATACCATCCTCCCACTCTTCCACCCACTCTTCCTATTTCTATCCCCACACAACCACAACAAACAAGGTTTCTTCAAAGGGTTTCATTTGAACCCTCTGTCCACCTCTCTTTTTTCCTTCATTTTTTGAGAGCACTTCACTATGATTTCTAAAAAAAATTAAGACTTTGGTCTAAAAAGATTCTGAAAAAATATTCCCTTTTTATCTGTGGATGCTCATAATAAAGATTCAATTTAATTGAGAACAACAAATATTTAGCTTTTTTCACATTTTAGAAAAAGGGTCAGACTCATTCGAATACCGGTATGTTTTTTTTCTTCCTTGTATGTACCCTAAGTTAAGAAAGCATTGTGCTGATAACATACTTCAAAATACTGTAGCTTAAGTGTGATAGATAATACAACAAACAAAATCTCTGCTTGTCTTGTGGGACACATGTCAGTGCATGTAAATGATAAAAGTTGGCTGGCATAACTTTTCAGATAAGGTTAATGGATTTGGTCTCCTAAATTTAAACTTTTTTTCAGTTGTGTTAAAGTCCTTGATGTTGGCAAATGTTAGCCAACTAGGTAACTGCTGGGGTTAACTTCAGTTAGTAATTCATTTCTGTCACTCCTATCAATTAAATCTGCTATTACATATACAGTTCCCAATTACTTTGCTAAAACAACATGTTAATAACAAACAAACATATACATACTGATATGTTAAAGGTATAATGTGAAGATAATAGTTTTCTGTTTACCTGCAACACATCTCGAACTGTAGATTCTATTGGTTCACAATACAAAATATAGAGATTATTTTGGAGAATTTGAACCTGAGCTGGACATAAAAAGACTACATATAAACTAAATGGAAAAAATATGATTGCATAGGGGGTAAAAGTAACTTGGAATGCAATCTGAATACAGAACTGCACACAATATGTAAGGTGTTAAAGTGGCAACAGCACCATTACTGTACGCAATCGGGATTTCCTGGAGAAAATTGTCAGTTGACATGAATAGGCTTAAACGTACAAACAGTGACTGTTTCTTTTTTAATGTAAAGTAAGCCACAATTGCTCTTGGTGCACATTCTGCCTGTACTATACTAGAAGCTATTCAGCAGGGATGTTGCGCTGTATGAGGGTGATAGCAGTAATCAAGGAGAGGAGGGGGCTTCTCCATAGGAAGTTCCTGCAAACAGAGTGCACCCACTTTTTAAACCCCATTTGTCTTGTTAATGCTCCCTTCTGATTACCTGATTGCACTGGATGACTGTGGAGAAATCTGATTGCGTAAAATTATATAGAGCAAACTTTTGATTGGGGAGGGATCTGGCAAGCTTGCTGCCACCATTGACAGGCTTTGTGAAATTTGGCCTCGCTGATTTGAAATCAGCTAAGTGTCACGTCCCGTAATTGTAATCAGAACTAAATTTATTTATTTATTTTTTTATTCTTGTTCTCTCACGGCACAGGTTTTTTTCATGTATACTTTTATACCTTGAACAATGCTGCAACAATGTTCAACATACAATAACAAAAGATGTACTCATTTGTTTTCAAATTGATTCCTCCATGATATCTACAACCACACTGGGTAAGTAACAATGATGATCATTGTTTGCACTTCTTTGTCTTAAACAGGGTATGCAATCACTTCACCAGCTTCCTCTGCAGAGTTTGAATATATTTCGGTAATGAAATACACAGTTGATGCTCCAGCCTATTCTTGGAGGTGTTTCTTTGAGGTCGGTCTTAAAGAACTGAATCCAAGCCGATGTCTTCTGCATGTTTTATTTTATTTTATGGAAAACATTTTCTCTTCAATCTTGCTTAACCATACAACTATTAACTGTACAGTAAACTGTACAGCAAAATCCTTCCTGCAAATGACAGTGTCATTTTGTGATATTTTCTATGTTGTGCCTTTACATTTACAGCGTATTTTCATCATATAAACTTCACTTGTGATATTTAAATATGATTTAAATGTGATTTGTTTTTCCAGACATAACCACTGTAACCACATACGACAACAGCAACGGCTGCTACCTCACATATTTCTGCGTTGCCTTTTATGATAAAGTTTACTTACAGTTACTACATGCAAATTATCGAGCAGCCAACGCCGTCTGCGGCTACAGATTCAAAATTATCTGGGTTCATCTGACAATGCAAAAGTCATCCACATAGGTCAGTCACTTCATAGCTGCAAAGGTTACCATTAGCACTGTGGAGCGCTTGTAGCAGGAGGAGGTTAATGTCATTCCTTTGATGATCCCTTTAAAATGTTGAGAGGGTGAAGGATTATTTAGGTTAACATTCCCATTATTTATTGATATATTTAATATAGATATTAAACATTAAGTTGAGAGAACCAACTAATTTGCCAAGGCCAGTTTCATTGTTTATGTCGTTTGTTTTTTTTAAATGATTTTATTGAACCAAGGTTCAAAACCAAATCTGATTTCCGTCAATCAATATTCAGCAAATCTTTAAGATTTTTATAGACAATTGTGTTTTTTTTCTTTGTTTCTTTCATGGAAGGGTACTGTGGCAGGGTGGAGGAACCACTCAGCGATTGGGCACACCTGTGCCCAATCAACCTCTCCACCCTGCCTGGCTACATAAGAAGTGGCTGCACAGCAGCAAGAGGGCTGCTGGGAGAAGGTTCTGCTGGTGCACGTGTGGCGGTGTGATTGAATAAAGGAGTTCCTGCACTAAACCCTGTGTCCTCTGTCCTGTCGGTCGGCCCCCGTAGCACTAGCCTTGCCACAGGTACCAACAAATGTGTCCATGTGTGTAAGTTTATTAATTACAGAAAAAAAGGGAAACATATTTTTTATTCATTTTATCTAAATGGACTTGTAAAATGAACATAAATGAACATAATTGCCAAAGAGGCAGCGCAAGTCAGCTATTTACCTCTGTGACAATGTTTTAACTCATTATCTGGTTCTCATAAATAAAATAACATACATGTATCTCTCCTACTAAAGTGAAATTCATATTGTAGCTTGCTTGTCCCCCTGTACATTTAACCTTTAAGAAGAATTGGGAATTATTTTATGAGAACTTATTCACATGACCAAATTACACCATTCAGGGAATTACTTTGCCAGATAGGAAGATTATACTGTAGGTCATAGTATGTGTTGTGTAGTGTTACCAGTTTACTTAAAACATTGTGGAGTTTCATTTGTTCATTCATTTCCTATAGTCAGCCCTGGAGTCCATCTGTGTATGAGAGGCTGCTTATGGGAAAACCTTTTCTAGATTAGTTTTTCAAGGTAAGTTTGAGGTAGTATTATTATTTTGTTTTCTCTTTTTGAACACAGAGGCTGGTGACATTTCAATGATTGGAACACAGTCATAGGTTTTCAGAAATCTATACTTACACAACACTGCATACTCCTCATTAATTAGCTTCCCATTGATTGCTGGCCTTGCTACTTCCATTTCACACATCAGATTACAATTCACTCAACTTGTGTTTTGGTAGAGAACATTGTATGAGTAGGAGAGAGAAACGGGGTAAAGGGAGAATGAATTTGACATCACAATATTGTACGTTTTGATTAGAGATTTTTTTTTTCCAATTATTCTTTTTCAGAAATGTAACTTGTGCAACTGGAGGTTCAAGAAGCTGAAAGAAGTTGATCTCCCTAAGGATTACAACTCCATTGGTTTACACTGATTATCAAAGAAAGATATACTAGAAATACGTACCTTCAGCGGCCACGTCATTAAGTAGGCCTCATAAAGTGGCCGGTGAGGGTTAAGTGACAATTGAAGTGTGAAAGCTTCATGGTTTATTATACTGGGCCTGGTGTTTTTCACCACTGACTCACAGTGAGAAGATTCCTGGTTCAAATCCCAGCAATGTCCCTCCTCATGCACAATTAAGATTCGAGTAATCTGAATGCAGGCCAGGCACAGAATCAGGACGAGGTAGAGCACAGTACAACTGGACTAATCTGAGCATGCCCGAACAATCTCTTACCAGAACACAGTTCTGGGCCATTTAGGCCTTTCCTTACCCCTGCTAGTAATTATAAAAACTATTTAGTCCCCAAGCACCCAGTCGTGTTACTAATCTCCTGTTCTACAGCATCACATATGGAAGGAGCTCTGCCGGCCTCAGATCTGAGGGGGCTAGTTCTGCCAGAGCCAGGACAGTTTGATTTGACTTTTCTTTTTTCCCCCTTAGAAGATAGAAAGCTTAGTCATGAGGGGATGCGCATGGTGTGAAACTACTCTCATGGTCATGAGGTATCACCTTAACTTAAAAAAAAGGAAAGAAAAAGTGCTTAGTACACATTCGTCATGCCACTGCACCAGCAACAGCAGCTTGGGCTGTTGACACAAGGCAGGTTGTGTCATTGGATAACGGCCTTGATGGCAAATTTCAATAAACAGCATCAGCAGAAACGGAAATGCATGAAACCCCTGTACAAAACAAGAAATTAACCTTAGTATTGCTAGTTTTAAAATAAGGCGAAGCAGACATTCTTGGGAAGCCATGAAGGTGAAAGTACTTTGTGAATGCTATGGAGACTTTCATTTTCCCGTATTTGGAATAGAGTTAGGCTTATATAACGAGAGCCTCATATCCTTTCATTTGGCTTTGTTCTTACCTCAAGTTAAAGAGATCTTTGTTTGATAAACTGCAATAGCGTTAGAGTCAGTGCAAACAGTTCTTGGTGTTTTTCAGTCTCACGTACCATTTAATGTGTTGATACTTTCTCTAGAATAGTCCCACGATCCAAAGCAGAGGAAGCATCATTAGAAATTCACCAGCTTCTCAGCACTATGTACTGTCTCCACGAGGCTTTCTTATTTGACTCCCGAGCTTCCAGCCACCTGCACAACTTGTGATAAAACTGTCACAAATGAATGAAAGTCAGGAGGAGGTGGGATAGGAAAAGGAGGGGTAGCGTGGGGGTTAACACAGATGTCCAAATAAAGTGTGAATGATTCATTTTGCCAAGATTAGTGGCATTCTCCAACAGAAACTTTCCCATGGTAGGAACTTCTCTGCTTTCATTACTGCCCTGTGGATTGTCATCATGAATTGATTTTCTTTCAAAGACAAATTAAATTGCATGTGAAATACAAGAAAAAGAACAAAAACGTATCTGTTTCTTCATTTGTTTCCCCTTCTCCCTCTCTCTCGCTCTCTTTTTTTCTTTTTGGCAATTTCCCATGTCTCTTACATCTAAGCAATCCAGAGTGTTCAAACTTAAATTAAGATCTCTGGCAAGATAAACAGTTAAAACCAGTTCCCATAGTTACAGCTCACACAGCGTGATGATTGCATTATAATCCGACAGCAATCAACTCTAAATGAAACAGGGATGATAAGGGTGCTATTTTCTACGAGTGTGTGCGTGCATGCTTGAATGTAGCTTATTTCTTTCTTTGCTCGACTTAGATTTTTATTACCTCCCAATCAGGTCAGCTCAACAGTGAAGGCTTTTTGGACAAACACAGCCATGATGTGGGCCGAATAAGATTAAGAGACTGCAATAAGGTCTAAATGAAGGCCTTCCGCGTCTGTGGAAAATGCCTGTCTCTTAATAACTCAGGAAATGCTTCGGCAAAAATTGAGTTTATCCCTCAGCTCTGAGCAGCAACTCAACAAAAGTCCTCTTACATGACAGATTCACCCAGTTTGGACCTCTTGACATTTCTGGTTCAACAGACACTTGGAGTTCCTGTCCAGATATACTTGGGTAGTGATCTTAGATTTAATTAAAAAAAAATAAAGAAGCTATGCATAACCACTCATAAAATTGTCTTATAATCAATATGCAGGATTACCTCTTTTCCTGTCATGTTAAACACCATGTCTTGCATGAAACATCCACATGTTTAAACCACTGTATCACTAACAAATAACGAAAATATATTTTTTTAAATGAGAGTGACTTTTGTGACATTAACAGGTAATGGCTCTTACTGACTAAAAAACCACCAGAGAATCTAGTCATCGCTGCCACTGAGAGCACAAAGAAACCAAAAGTAAATAAATCCATCCAGCATCTAAACCCGCTTACTCCTGCTTAGAGTCATGGATATCTCCAAGGTGATGGTACTAACTAGATAGGTCTAAATAAATAAATGTATAAGCTCTAAATACGCAAATAAAAGTTTATCAAGTGAACAACAATTGAATTGAAAGGTTATTTCAAGGAGAGTGGACTGAAAAAAAACAAAGCGCCCACTTTTCTTTGAGCATATTGTAACACAGAGTTCCAGCTCTCAGAAAATAATGTACAATTCTGGCCAAAAGTCAAATCTTGCCCAACAAAATGAGGCAACATTTGGCAGGGTGCTGCTTTTCCCAGTAAAGTAGAGTAAAGTTTAACATGACTCCTTTGTTTGGCTTTTTTGCAAAGCTGTTAAATCAAGTATTTGTGAAAAGCTTTGATCAGAGCTGATATATTCACCATGGTTGTTTCAGCAACACACACGCCCTCATGCTTTTCAACTTTTTGGAGTGGGATTGTTATTGGTCTAAGAAAGTAAATATTGATGCCAAAATGCCTGCGAGAAACACCCTCCTCTTGATATGTATGACCCCAACCAAACCTCTTCCGCCTTTGTCCACCCAGCCTGGTGAAAATAGGTTTGGATGCAGGAAGGAGAAGAGTGCAAGAAAACAAACATAGCTGACTTCCTTCAAATGGACTAATTTGGACCTGAATGGATATTTAAGTTGTGGTTAGTGAAAAAAATGAACGATGAAAAGTGTTCATTTGACCTCACTTTACACTTATGGACTACTGGTCAGTAATTATATCACAAAAGGCCCTAATAAGGTACCGTAATAAAACCAAGAACACGTTCACCTGTAAAATCATTTTAGTGATGGGATTTAATTGAAAATGATTCACATAAGTTTGTTTTTTTGTTAGTTTTTTTGTCAAAGCTATAAAATACCCAAGTGGTCCTAACAGACCTGGGAAATATTTCCCCAAACCATTATTGATTACCAACATAGTTGGAATCACGCAGGTATCATGCAAGTGTTTCCTGAGATCAATGTTGGAACAATGTAGGTAATGATGTCGTTAACCTAGTACATTTATCTCTAATCAACAAGGGTGTTTCCCACGCGTATATCAAAATATATCCTTGTGGTTATAGATGGCTTTAAGGAAAAAAAGAGTAAGTTGACTGGTTGTTGCACGAATATGTCTGATTACTGGCGTCAAGACAAAAAACAAGTTAGCTAAACAGGAATAATGTCGTCTGCGGTTGGAAACCTCAATATATGAGTCTGCGTGTGGTGTAAGAACTTGAACTTGTGGGTGTGCCATGTGGTTTGAGTCATTCTACTTGTCTAGAGATGGGAATCGATAACCGGTTCTTGTTCAGAACCGGTTCCCAGTGTTTCAATTCCTTGAAATCCTTTTCAAATTTTGCAAATGATTCTCGTTTCAATTCCAGGGGGCACGAATGACATCATCACGCTAGTTAAGTAGCCAGCAGTCAATAGTAAACATGGCGCCCAAGTGATACAGTGTCTCGAAAGTCTGGTTACATTTCAGTAAAAAAGACAGCAGGGCAACTTTCAATACTTGCCAAGTGGATATTTTGTCAGAGGGTTAGAGTTGCAGATTTGCAACATACAGTTTGGTTGGATTTGACTTGATTGCATTTGTCACCGTCTGACAGTTTTATTTTTGAGTATATCATATATTTCATACATCCTTTTAAAAAAGAGAATTTTAATTTCTATTGGAAAAATATTGGACATTCTTGTGGAATCGCCACAGAATAATTGATGTTGTATTGTGTTAATTTCTACAGAAGAATATTTAATTTATTATTATTCAAATGTTAGTAGTTTGTGTTTAGTTAGTGTTTAGTAAACCTCTAGCTGGTGTTGGTAAATCTCTAGGTAGTGTAAACTTTAGTGTGTCAGAGTCGCTCCTGTGGTTTCTTGTGCTGGCCCCCCCTTCTCCTCCCTTTTCTCTCTTTTGTCCATGTTGCAGCATCCTTTGCCGGACACCGGAACCTGCAGGTGGTCGTGGGTGGCTTGTAGCTTGCATTACGGAGCACAAGTCTTTCCCCGACCCTGCACCCCAACCTGGGACTTGCTGATTGGGCCGGAGCTTCGGGAGCTGCGTGCTGGCCTGCGGTCCCCACCCCTGGTCATCCCGTTGCTGGCCCCCCCTTCTCCTCCCTTTTCTCTCTTTTGTCCTGCAGGTGGTCGTGGGTGGCTTGTAGCTTGCATTACGGAGCACAAGTCTTTTCCTGACCCTGCACCCCAACCTGGGACTTGCTGATTGGGCCGGAGCTTCGGGAGCTGAATGCTGGCCTGCGGTCCCCACCCCCGGTCATCCCGTTGCTGCTTCCACCTGCCTGCTGTGCTGTTGCCGTCCCTGACCCACCAGTCTGGCCCTCGGCAGGAGGGTCCCCCCTGATGAGCCTGGTCCTGCTCAAGGTTTCTTCCCTCCTAAAGGGGAGTTTTTCCTTGCCACTGTTTGGCTTAAGGTTTTTCTCCCACTAGGGGAGTTTTTACCTGCCATTGTTTATGTAATAACTGCTCGGGGGTCATGTTCTGGGTATGGGTCTCTGTAAAGCGTCTAGAGACAACTCTGTTGTATTAGACGCTATATAAATAAAATTGAATTGAATTGAATTGAATTGAAATGTTATATTGGTGATGCTAATTGACCTTTTATCCTTTTGTTGTTCTTTTTTTCCAAATGAGAATCGATAAAAGATTCGACTAAGAACCGAATCGTTAAGCAGAATTGAAAATGGAACTGGACTCTAAAGATCTTATCAACTTCCATCCCTATACTTGTCAAGCATTAATACTATATATTTTATTAGAAAGCAATGCTTAAAAAAGGGAGCAAACAAAATGTTTAATGAATTAAAAGAATAAAATTAAAAAGTTAATTTAGAAAACTTGAGCTCTGGGCTCCAATTTCCCAGCTCCTGGAAGTCATCTTATTTCTTGAATGAGACACTCAGAGGTAAAATCAGAAAAAATAGGGTGAAAAAGGGTATTATCAAATAGTCTTGATGAAAACATGTTTTAAACCACAAGCTAGACAACGGGTAAATATTTGTGAGTAAGTGTTTTAATGAATCATGGTGAGCTTCATGTGCATTATGGGAAAGAAAAGGTTCAAGCAGGTAACCATGTCAACTGGGTGTCAGCTATCGACCACAGTGAGCTGCTGGCCTCCTAGTCCAACCCTATAACCCTATAACCCTAACCCTAACCCTATAACCCTAACCCTAACACTATAACCCTAACCCTAACACTAACCCTAACACTAACCCCATAACCCTAACCCTATAACCCTAACCCTATAACCCTAACCCTAACCCTATAACCCTAACCCTATAACCCTAACCCTAATCCTAACCCTAACACTAACCCTATAACCCTAACCGTATAACCTTAACCCTATAACCCTAACCCTATAACCCTAACCCTATAACCCTAACCCTATAACCCTAACCCTATAACCCTAACCCTATAACCCTAACCCTATAACCCTATAACCCTATAACCCTAACCCTATAACCCTAACCCTATAACCCTAACCCTATAACCCTAACCCTATAACCCTATAACCCTAACCCTATAACCCTAACCCTATAACCCTAACACTATAACCCTAACCCTAACACTATAACCCTAACCCTAACACTAACCATATAACCCTAACCCTTACACTAACCCTATAACCCTAACCCTATAACCCTAACACTAACCCTATAACCCTAACCCTATAACCCTAACACTATAACCCTAACCCTATAACCCTATAACCCTAACCCTATAACCCTAACCCTATAACCCTAACACTATAACCCTAACCCTATAACCCTATAACCCTATAACCCTATAACCCTATAACCCTAACCCTATAACCCTAACACTATAACCCTAACCCTATAACCCTAACACTATAACCCTAACCCTAACACTAACCCTATGTGGTACGGGCAACTGGACAGCTAACCATAAATGAACACAGGTGATAAAACTAACACATTTACAGACAGAGATGTTTTCAGCTAATCCTTCCCCTATTATATTTGTTTAATTAAGTATTTTCTGTTTAGACTGCGAGTAACAGCATGCTGCTTTGCTAGAGGCTATTATTCTTGGCAAATGTGTGACATATGATATTAAAAGAATCTTAACTGTAAGATGTTGTTTTCAGATATAATATTATTGTGGTAACTGGTATGCGATTGTGAAATGAATAATTTTAAGTGTAAACGTATCCATCACAACTGTCATATTTACACATAATTTTACAGCATTTTAAGGTTTCAGCCAATTTCCTGCTATTCTCAAAATTAAATCAAGCACATCTGGATTAATTGTCCTCTTGACTCTGCTCAAAGCAACATTGTTGAAAGTTTTTGTGAAAGTCTTACTGCAAAGAGACAATATTGCTTATAAACAAAGGTTTTGTTTGTTTATTTGTTTGTTTTTGGGAAAACTGAAATTGCTGCCTCCAGGGAAAGAAGACATCTCTTTCCAATGAATGCAAGATAACATCTTTCAAATAGTGTAAAAAAATGTTTCTTGGTTGTGATACATTCACATTTTTTTTTTTGCCTCGTTCTTAGTTTTCCACGGCCTCAACACTTGAAAGAGAGGCGTTCCTGCTCATTCTGTCATGTCGGAGACTCAGCGTCTCTGTGGGAAAAATGCCACTCATCTAAGATGTCTGCAGGTTGTCAGAGCAAAAGGCAGAAGAGTGAGGAAAAGGCAAATCCCAGGCCAGCCATGAAACAAACAAGAGAGGCATCTGTGAAAGGAAGCCATCGTCAGTCATCCTAAAGAAATTATCCCCTCCGCTGTGTGCCACTGATGAACAAGGACCTGCGTGCTCCGACCCCGGATTCCTGGTGATAAGACAAAGCCCTCTTTCACTATTGCCTTGTTTTCATCTAAGTCAAATTGAGCAGATATCACTGCATCTTTCACCTTCTTTCATTTGATATTTCTGTTGAATCGGTTAAGATGGAGCCTGACGACTTGATTCGGTTTTAGACTGAGAGAGAAATGCGCAAATTCTGAGCTTTAATGTAACAGTGCAGTATAAATAAACAGTGTCATCTCTTGCACTGCTTTGTATGGAATAACAGACTGGATGCACAGCATAGACCATGTTGCTGTTAATAAAGAATGGGGGAAGGGAGACAGGCATAAACACTTGGTAAAGTTGAATTAGAGCCAAATGAAATATGCTCCCAATTATAGCAATGGGTGTAAGGAGCTAACACACTGAATGTCCCTACAAGACGCAGAACCATAATGGATCCCACCTAATTTAACTTTGACTGATGAATTTCCTGCTCAACTTGTGTGGGACTGAATAATTATGAAATTCATCACGAGACATTGAGAGCCATTAAGGATTTGTGACATTTCATTAAAGCAAAGTTGTTAGGAGCAACACATGGTGTTGTGTTTGTGTTTGTTTGCGTGCACATGCAGAGTCTGGAGTAGTTTGTCAAGGCAATTATGCAACGATTAAAGCACTTAAAGGAAAAGCTGTTTTTTTTTTTATTTAATCTTCTCTACCTTTTAGTTTCGGACATAATTTTACTTCTCTTTCCCCCTCCATTAAAATGGTTTCTGGATCCGTTGTGCACGTTCATTACCGCCAAGGTCTTCTGGTGAGTTCGGATCCATCAAAAACATACAACTTAAATATCCAAATTAAAAGCACCCTGACAATTAATACTCATTAGTGTGGCCTCTGTGACTTACTGCTGACAAGAATCTCTTATGGCAGTTCCCATCTATGTTGGCACATGTCTCCTGAGGGATCTCGTGACATTCTTCCCTGGCGTATAATTTCAGCTCATTCAGACTGTGAGGTTTCAGAGCACAGACATTAACCTTGAGCTTCCTTTTCAGATTCTCAGTATGAGTGAGATTTGGGTTCTAAGACGGCTGCTAAGAGGACCTGGATTTTGTTGGGATGAATTTAGATGTATGGTTTGGGTCATTGTCTTGTTTGAAGATCCCGTGGTGACCTGAAACTAGACTAGCGGCAGGTTTCTTGACATTGTTTCTCAGAATATCGACATAATCTTCTCTTTTCATGATCGCATGCACCCAAACAAGGTTCCCTGTGCCTGAAGCAGCGAAACACCCCCACAACGTTAAATTCTTGCCACCATGTTTCATCGGGGAACTGTGTTTCTTTGAGCTGAAGGCCTCTCCTTTCCTTCGGCGAACAAAAGCAGTATCGACATCTACAGCTCATCGACACGTTTCAGATGTTCAGGGGCAAACCTCAGTCTGCCTTTGATTTGCTGCTGTGGGAGCGGTGAAGTTATTCTTGGACAGTGACCTCCAAAGACCCCAACAAAAGACTTCCACGGGAACACCAAGTCCAGAAAAAGCCAGTTCAGCAACAATCACACCTGCAGACATTCAGAGATTCGTCTAGACATCCCTCGCTGTTATTCTTTCCAAAGTTTTGGAAATCTTGCTCATTGAACCACATTCATGTTGTTTTTGAAAGGTTTTATATGTTCCAGTAATTAATCAAACATCTGTCCTAGGCACAATGAAGTGCTTGGAAGTGGCACTAGAGCCTCTTCCCCTTCAGATAAGCATTCACCAGTCTTCTGGCTCATTATATTCCTCTTTGGCATGATGAAATCCCTTTTGCAAGAGTTTAAGAGGAGTCTCTAGTGTTGACTGGGAAATAATTTAATAGACTGTTGATTAGTCAAACTAAATAAATCTTATATATTTATTTTATTCAAAACTAAAGCAAATCATGCTCATACAAGTAGGTCAGTTAATTAAATACAGTACATAATGTTACTAATTGGTCAGTATTTTGGGGCGATGTTTGATATTCAATTGTATGTATTTGTATGCAGTCCTCAGCCTGGTAACTTAGCAAAAGCTAAAAAACAAAACTTAACTCCATCCATATAAAACAAAATTAGACTTCCATCCTCTTTAAAGTGATAAAAGTGTGTAAAAGAAATATTGTTGGTGAAAAAATGGTCTCCTTTTTTAAACCAATCGCACCAAAAACTCTTAGCAGGTGGCCAAGAATCAGTGCAACAAAAAATATACGGCACGTCACCTTTGGTTTTGGCAAAGAAACATAATATCCATTCATCCATGTTTTCATACTTGTTTTATCCTTTGCAGGGTCACGGGGGTCTGCTGGAGCCTATCCCAGCTCATTACAGGCGAGAGGCAGGGGTTCACCCTGGACAGGTTGCCAGTCTATCACAGGGCCACAAACATACACACAACCAGACATACTCACACCTATAGGCAATTTAGAATCATCGATTAATATTAATTTAGACTGTGGGAGGGAAACCACACAAGCACGGGGAGAACATGCCAACCCCCGCTGGGCCAGGGAGTCGATCCAGGAATCTTCTTGCTGTGAGGCAACAGTGCTAACCACCAAGCCACCGTGCTGCCCAAACCGAATATGTTATGTTTAAAAGAACTTTAAACAAAATGTTTTTTAAATTGTCTTCAACATTGGACAGTCATGCAAGAACTGTTTATAAGAAAAAGCTTAATCCAAACAGTCAACATGTCACCTAGACCCATCCCAACAAGATTGTTCAAAGAGATTTACCCTTATTCAATATCTCCATTTTGGATATAATCAATCTACACTTACCAGCCACTTTATTAGGTACACCTTTCTAGTACCGGGTTGGACCATCTTTTGCCTTAATCCTTCATGGCGTAGATTCAACATGGTTCTGGAAACATTCCTCAGAGAGTTCGTCCATATTGACATGATAGCATTAAGGGTTAGGGTTAGGCATCTCCTCTGACCTCTGGCATCAACAAGGCATTTACCTCTACAAAACTCAGCTCACCAGATATTTTCTCTTTTTTGGACCGTTCTCTGTAAACCCTAGAGATAGTTGTGCGTGAAAATCCCAGTTGATCAGCAGTTTCTAAAATACCCAGTCATCTGGTACCAACAACCACGCCACGTTCAAGTCACTTAAATCACCTTTGTTCCCCATTCTGATTCACGGTTTGAACTGCAGTTGAACTACATCGTTTTGACCATGTCTACTTGCCTAAATACATTAAGTAGCTGCCATGTGATTGGTTGATCAGAAATTTGCATTTATGAGCAGTTGCACATGTGTACGTAATTAAAGGTAAGTAATTAAAGGGCTATTTGCCTTGGGCCTATAAGGTCACCAAAATTATACTTCTACTTAAAAAACATTGTTTTTATCCAGGAGTGCTAGCTAATGATATGCCTAATTCCAATTTCCCTCTCATTTCTAATGTTTAAAAAAACATTGCAAATCAACTAAGTGTCCATTTGCATAGAAATGATTTGTTGAGTCAGGATTCAGATGATGTTATACAACTAAAGCAGCACCGGTGACAGTTGCCAACAGTTTAAAGGCCTCAGACAGCGGACTTGTGTCTACGCTTGTCTAGATTTCGGTGTTGTTGAACACGTTGGTATTAAATGAACCACATTAACTTGGTTTAAGTCGTACATCTCTAAAACACATCAAAAGATGTTACTTGAAATTCTTCCATCTTTGTATCATTGTGTGAATTTGTATAATTGCAGAGAAACTGCTCAATCCATCCTTTTACTTAACTATTGGACTACTGCAATTCTTTATTCGTACGTATGATTTCCACAAATAACTCTAAATCATAGCCTCCCATAGTTGGCTTCCTGTTAAATCTGAGATAAGAGTTTGAAATTTTTCATATGTATAAAGCCCTTAACGGCCTAGCTCATTACCTTAAAGAACTCACAGTTCAATATTTACAGGCTACAGGCTAAGTTATGGTTGAATTGTACACAACATTTCTTCAGAACAGTCGAGGGTCTGCTATGGTGTTCCACAGGGTTCAGTGCTAGAGCCAATCTTGTTCAGTTTATACATGCAGCCCTTGGGAAGTGTAATCCAGAATCACCTTTTTCATTGCTATGCTGATGATACGCAGCTCTATGTGTCTATGAAGCCAGATGAAACAGAACCGTAAGCTAAACTTCAGGCATGTCTTAAGGACATCAAGGAATGGATGTGCCCAAATGTTTTGCTTCTAAATTCCGATAAAATCGAGGTTATTATTTTTGGTCCAAAGCATCTTAGGAAGGCATGGTGTTGTGATGGCTTCCGGTACAACTGTGAGAAGCCTTGGTGTTATTTTCGATCAGGATCTCCGTATCTCCATATACTGTATATCGCAAAGATTAGGAACATCCTCTCGCAGAGTGATGTGGAAAAACTAATTAATGCGTTTGTATCTTTTAGACTAGATTACTGTAATGTGTTATTAGAAGGATGTCCAAGTTATTCGCTGAATAGGCTCCAGCTGATCCAAAATGCAGCAGCACGAGTGCTGACAGGAATCAGCAGGAGAGACCACGTCTCTCCTGTGTTAGCCTCACTCCATTGGCTCCCTGTAAAACTCAGAATCCAAGTCAAAATGTTACTACTTGCATATAAAGCCCAAAACGGCTTAGCTCCGCGATATTTGCAAGACCTGATAGTGCCTTATGTTCCCGGCAGAGCTCTCCGTTCTCAGAATGCAGGTTTACTCGTAGTTCAGACCTAGAGTATACAAATTTAGATTTGGAAGACGGGTCTTCTGCTAACAGGCACCATTACTATGGAACCAACTTCCAATCTGGTCCTCCGACCACTTCAGTATCTGCTGTCTACATGTGCGCAGTAGTGCACCAGTAAGCCATAGTGTCTGTGTCTCTCCTCTCTCTGTTCTTCATTCTCTCTGTCTGTTCTCTCTCTTCCTGCTCTTTCCAGCTGGCCTCTGGCAGGAGGGTCCCCCCCTTATGATCCAGGTCCTGCTCAAGGTTTCTTCCCTCCTAAAGAGGAGTTTTTCCTTTTTCACTGTTTGGTTTAAGGTTTTTCTCCCACTAGGGGAGTTTTTACCTGCCATTGTTTATGTTATGTTTATGTCATAATTGCTCGGGGGTCATGTTCTGGGTCTCTGGAAAGCGTCTAGAGACAATTTGTGTTGTATTAGCTATATAAATTAAATTGAATTGAATTGAATTGAATTGAATCGAATCGAATCGAATCGAATCGAATCGAATCGAATTGAATTGAATTGAATTGAACTGAATTGAATTGAATTGAGTTGAAGTCAAGTGGGGGTCTTTCTGTGTGGAGTTTGCATGTTCTGCGTGTGCTTGCGTGGGTTCACTCCGGGTACTCCGGCTTTCTCCCACAGTCCACAAACATGCATAATAGGTTAATTAATTATATTAAATTGCCCGTAGGTGTGAGTGTGAGTTTGTCTGGTTGTCTGTATGTGGCCCTGCGATAGACTGGTGACCTGTCCAGGGTGTATCCTCCTGCCTCTCGCCTGAAAATGAGCTGGGATAGGCTCCAGCAGGCCCCCGTGACCCTGCAAAGGATAAAGCAGATATAGAAAATTGATGAATTGAATTGAATAACTGCCTCATCCCCACTTCCTCCATCTGTATAATGGTAATTCAACATTACCAAACAATTTGACTGTGTCTCTTCTTGTGCTGATCTGTGTAGCATCTAGTCTCTGGTGGGTGGCTATATCCTCCCGGGCCACTCCCTGGATAACTACAGACTTTCCTTCAGCTGAAAGGGAAAAAGCCCAGCATCTTTCAAGAAGAAGTGCTGCGCAACCGGACAGTGTTTTCTAACCATCAGGGGTGGAGGAGGTTATGATTGGGAAAAAGAATGTGTAAACAGTTGCATGTTTTGGATAATATACTTTTCCATAACTTCTTTGATATCACATAAATATGTCTTATCGAGTAAATCTTTGCAAAACAAACTCAATTCGCTGAAAAATGTCCGAATTCCTCCAGATCTCACCGAAGTGTGAAAATGGATCATAGTCTGGAACACAGATGAAGCGCACAGTTCAGGACTTGAACAGTGTGTCCCTCTGCACGTTTGTTGAACTGGGGTTAGGGTTACAATGAACCATTTATTTACAGCAGCTGTAGGTCACACCTGCCAGTCATGATGTAAAACATATTTGAAAGTATCAAATGACTAATCAAAGGCAGAAAACTGAACACTTGGACCATCCTCAATGTCAACACAAGCAACATTTGGGAGAATAAAAGGTGTACTTCCATTGGTTTTTGTTTGATTCATCATGGTTTGTATGTTTTAAAAATATATCTACATCATCTTGTGGCTCATGGAAAATTTCATCTTATGAGAATACTTCATGACCACATGTACGCAGATCTGACTAATAAAAGCTGATGAAATGTGGGCACGTGCAGCAGAGACGGGCCGGTACTCTTCTCCAAACACACACAAGGCCATGCGTCACTGCGGTAAACATTCCAGCGCTATCTGAGAATATGAACGTGAGGGCTGGTTATATTGACCTGTGTTTTGTTCATCGTGGGACGGCCTGTGGTGTGTGAACTTCCAGGCTGAGACCGGCCTCTCTGCGGCTCACTGCCACACCGGTTGAGACTGAATACCAATCTAAAGTTAACCACCACGTTTGAATATGGCTCTCTTTCTTGTTCCCACAGGAGAAGCAGCTTCATTATGAAAGACTGTTGTCTCCTTTTCATCTTAGTGAGATCACCCCTGTGGGGAGTTTCAACACTGAGATCCACATCTGAAGCTCTCTTGTCCCTGTTTAAACATTGAAATAGTATTCCACCATATTGTTGTGTGCCCTTTTTTTCATACAATGCAGCTGCTTGGAAACTGCCAGATTACTTAGACATCTCAGTGGAGATGATCAATTTCTGAGGGAACCCCCACCCACCATCTCACTGACCCCTCCGGCTCCTCCTCACTTCAACCAGCCATAATTATTTTGCAAAAGAACACACAGAGTAATTTCTCCTGCCCAGTTATGAAAAGCTCATTAAAAAAGGACTGGAACAAACAAAGCTTTTCCTGTGAGGCCTCTTTTCAAATTCATTTCATAATTTCACTCTGTTTTAATAATTTATATCAATTAATCATTCCTTGGTGGGGAAGATATTCTTTGCAATCTTCTGTAGTTTTTTTGTTCTAGCGAAGGGAAGCCTTGATGACGGTGTCAGGAGAATGTGACTCAAACCAAGGTGGAGTAGCTCAGGCTTTGCCAATGGGAAATCAGCCTGATGCAGCTCAATCTCCTCAGAGCTGCAAGAATAATTAAACAATTAAAGTGAAGAAAAAGACCATCTTCATACATCTGAAGCCAAGGGTATCTTGAAATAATGCTTTTTTTTTGTCATGTAAAACAACTAAACCTGGTGAATCTCAAGCAACTTTTCTCTGAAACAACTTTTCACCAATAACATCAGTCTTTGCTCAACTAAAGACTTCCTCTTTTTTTTAAATGTTGCATTTCTTTTTGTTAACGCTAACATGCAAATTAAAAAGAGAAAGGGCACCCCCTTCACATGATGTTAAAAAAACCATATAGGTTATTATAACTATTATTTTTCCAGCTCTTCTTCATTCGTCTCCATCTGTCACGCTTCACGTGACAGTAAAAGTAATGTAATACTGAAAGAATTAAAGGACCTCAGCCAAATCGAGGTCTTGCAGATTAGCTTTAATAGGTGTTGAAACCAATGACCTGAGGCTTAATGAGCTTGTAAACGACAGCCGGCCTTGCTGCGATTATTTTCAGTGACGGACGATGGCGCCACTACGCAGATGTAAAGCCCTGCTTATTTCCCAGCAGTTGCAGTTACACTCGGTAAAACTAAGGAGTTATTGTATGTCAACTAATTAAACCCTGACATGAGGTGAATGCGGTTTGCTGGATGTTGCCATGCAGCTTTAGTGTGAACAAAGACTAATCCTACAGGTGAGAATAAGAAGGGAGATTATTAATGTATTATACCCAGTATGGCCTTCCATTTACTACAAAAATGAAATTATCTATTTAATTTATTATAATTGCATTAATCATATAGGCAGTGACTGGTTGTTAAAATTAAAATTGGCTGTTGATATCGTCTCTGCGTCCCTTCATCCCTTCTTGAGCTGTTGTTTTCCATGTTTTCCCCCCCTGAACTGCGCTTTCCTGCTCCATCTCTCCAGCTCCGTCTCCCTGTGTGCGTGTCCGGCCGCGGCTCCTCGCCTCTGATTGGCTGGGCTTGTTATTCCTCCTAAATGAGCTCAACGCTGATTGGCTGCCGCGGCGCCTCCGTCACGCGGCCGAACAGGGTTTTTACTGGAGATTTCTTCCTGTCAGCGACACATGTAGAGCAAGCTGCTAACCGAACCACGAGAGCAGAGCAGAGCCGACACCGGGGGAGGCATCTACATCCTCTCTGTTTTGCTTCTTTTTTTCCTCCCACGTTCTCCCCCCCTCCTCTCTAACTAAAACCCTGCACTTTTACTCGCTTTTTTGGGGGGACACTACGGTCTGCGGAGAGCTGTAATTACTACTAATCTTGCAATGGACTCCGGTCGTCTCGGCGAACAGAATACGAGCAGCGCAGCGGCGTCGGTCGAGCCGGAACCCTCCAGTGGAAATACTATCTGATTCCCCCATTTGGTCGACGAGGCTCGTGGCCGCGGCGGCGAGTCCGAGCTCGGAGCCCGGAGGCTCTGCGCCTGCGCGGGCGCTTTACCTGCACTTTGGGGACTTTAGTCTCCTACCTGTTCAGCCGTCAGGCCGCCAACTTTCCCCACAGCCCTAAAACACACGCCAGGTGAGTAGCTCTGCCTGCTACAGCTAAAACCAGCTGGGAGGTTGTTTTTAACCACTGATTCGTCGGTCTGTTTGGTTTTCTGTGCGTTTTTTTGGGTTTGAAATCCTTGAAAGTGCTTGAATTTCAATGCTGTGTTTTCAAGGCCTGAAAAGTGCTTGAATTTTAGTCAAAGTGCTTGAAAGTGACTATCACAAAATTGGGATCAGACTGTATAGTTTAGTTATTACAAGGAATAATAAAATCAGTAAGATGAAACATGACTAGATGTTTACAGCACGATACAATGTACATAATTGTGATTAAAAAGCGGAAAAAATAATTATGAGTATATATGTTCCTGTGGTGCTTGAAGGTTTTGAAAATGACCCTTGAAAGTGCTTGAAAAGTGCTTGAATTTGACCTTGAAAAATGTGTAGGAACCCTGAATATCTACAGAAATATATATACTGATTATTTTTTCCGTTTTTTATCACAAATGTACATTGTATCGTGCTGTAAACATCTAGTTATGGATAATCTTACTGATTTTATTTCTCCTTGTAATAACTAAACTATACACTCTGATCCCAATTTTGTGAAAGACACAGAGTTATAATTTCAAGCACTTAAGACTAAAATTCAAGCACTTTTCAGGCCTTGAAACACAACATTGAAATTCAAGCACTTTCAAGGATGTGGACGGGGCTGCTTCATGATTTCCTCTCTCTCTTTAGTCCACGACTTGCTCTCTATGCACAAATTGCCTAGCCGTGTAATTACTTCAGTTAGTCCATTTAATTTAAAAGCCCCCCCTTCCCTTCCCTCCCCGTCCACAGCCCCTTCCTCTCCAGCCGCCCACCCCTTCCCACCCCTTCCCACCCCTTCCCCAACCCCGACGGAAACTTGACGATAGCCCGTCCTGTTGGAGTCACTTTCAGGTCGGCTTCTTGATTCATGTCCTCTAAGATTTAATCAGCACTGAGGTAGGCTGTGGTTTGTCCCTGAGAGCCATCGCTAATGGGCTTACTGAATGCTTTTCTCTGTGAGCCCCCCCTTCCCTCCCAACTCTAATTGGCCTACCTGCCTTTCAACAAAGATTTGGCATCGCTGCCGGACCAATTTGGTGGTGGTGGGGGGGGATACATCTGAAAACAGCCCACATCAGTTCAGTGGCTCCCATTCATTAGGGGATGATCGTTACAGGAGTTTTGGTGGTATTTTATAGCTGTGTTAAATATCACCTGATAGTTGGAGCATCACACCCAGCTCAGCAGCATCAGGTGTTGGGGAAACAGAACCAAGTTGCCAGGCTGACTCCCGTGTCAGCTGGATGCCACTTGCGTTTTAAACATGCACGTTTCATGGTGTTTGTAGCGACAGCCAGCACTCCCCCCTGCCCCATTCAGGCTGCGAAGAGCGGTCTGGTGAAGACCTGAGCTATTTAGAAATTCTCTGGACAGCTCGACAAAGCCCCGCGCTGCATAATTGTTTCTCCAGCCCCACGGTGTTATCAGTTAACAGACGTTCATCGTGAGAGGTCCGGCGAAACACCAGCGCAGAGGTGAGACGGAGATCAAGGGCAGATTAATTCCCTAAATGACTTGGAGCTGCCTTCTAACAGAACGAGCAGTGTTTCTGTAATGAGATGAGCTCATTCAGTTCAGCTGTGATGTGAAGTCTGCAGCCGCAAATGCAGTAATATGTTCGAAGAAGTTGGGGGCTTTAAATCTAGTAATTGATCAGCTATGACACGTGTTTTGTGTCAATCGATGAGGTTGGGCGATGGTCACAGGGTTTTGACCTGTGTTTGTACAGAACAACACCTACCTGGACCCCAGCCCTCCGGGTGAGACGAGCTCACATCCTCTCCGTTCTTCCTTTCAGAGACGATGGTGAACCCTGGAGGCAGCAGCCAGCCGCCAGCAGTGGGGACGGGCTCTCTGTCCTGGAAGCGGTGCGCAGGTTGCGGGGGCAAAATCGCAGACCGTTTCCTCCTGTACACCATGGACAGCTACTGGCACAGCCGGTGCCTCAAGTGCTCCTGCTGCCAGGCCCAGCTGGGCGAAATAGGCACGTCGTGCTACACCAAGAGCGGCATGATCCTTTGCAGAAACGACTACATCAGGTGAGAAGAGTGAGCTTGAAATGATAAATCCACGAGTCACACTTAATGTGGTTGAAGTGTCCGTTGCTCGAGCTGCCAAACAGCAACATGTTGAGGAAAAGAGCGAAGTCAAAAGTTCTGCAGATGAAAACGTTCTGATGGAGCTTCACGCTATGGGCAGTTTTCAGTTCTTCTTTTTTTTTTAAACTAAAGATCCGTTTTAATTAGCAAAGCGAGCATTTTAAACAATTGTAGATGGTGTAATAAATCACAAGAGTTTGTTGATGACACTCTGATAATGTGGAGTTTAATGCTGGGAGAGAAGTTGGAGTATGGAGTGCAACAACCATATTGATTTTAATGCAATTAATTAAGAAATTTGACTTAATCTTTATGAGTGATTGAGTGTATGTTTATGGATGACACAGCTTCAATTAAAATGTTTCTCTATATAAGTTAAAATACAAGTGAATCAATATTGTTTTGCATGGATGGTTTAAAAGCTGGAGCCATGCTCCAATCAAAACGCAATCCTGCCATCAAATCCACACAGATAATTCAGAATCTAAAGTGCGTCGGTGCACTCTTACTCCCACCTCATAAAACGCAGGGAGAAGTCAGTGGGGCACTTCATTCATAATGGTGCTATAACATAATTAAAATTGGAAAGGGATGAAATGTGCATACACCTTTCCACTTGTAATGAGAGCATGCTTGCTGGAAGAGCTAAAACGCATATTACGGAACCATGAGATCTCTATAGAGATTACAGCAGAAGTAGGGGGGAAAAACATCTGACACTGAGTCTACACAATTAAATGCTTTAATTATAGTCCCCCTCCATTTCCTTTAGTCCTGATGGGTTTTATCTAATGAGATCTGGTCCCTGGCTTGTATCCGCTACCAATGATGTGTCCGAAATGAATGAGAGCCACACTGCAAACAAAACATTTAATTAACCAAATTGGCTTTTGAGAGAGCAAGAGAGAAAGACAGATAGAGAAGAGGGATTATTGTGAAGGCCATTTGCCGCTGCCTCCCCCCCAAATCTTAAAGGGACAGGCTTCATTTTCTCGACATTCATTTTAAACTCTGATTCTTGAGTGAATCCAGCTGATGTGAAAGATGCTGGTGGGCTGGATGGAGGGGTGACGTGTGCCTGGCCTGGGACGCCACATCTCTCCCAGCGCTGTTATGAAGAGCTTTAACTTGAAGCCAAAGTTGCGTTTGCTGTGAGGCTCATGTTGTTTTAAGCCAGAGGTGATATTATTTCTGGGGGGCTGCTGGTAGAGGGAGAATTAATTTACTAGTGGCTGCCGGATTCAGAGAGAATGCTGCCTTCTTAATTGAATAAGCCGAGGTAATTAAATGGCATTTTTCCAATAGAATGTGTGAGGTAAATTTAATAGTTGGTTATTTAATATCACTCTGAAGTCTGTCCACTCAAGCAGAATGACAGCAGAAGAAAATGTGAACTATTAGGCCAAGGAAGGGAAGAAAAAAAAATCTGTATCTCCGAAATTTATTAAATTGCTTGCAATTTAGAGGAAACGTTTATCTTGATTTGTCATAACAGAATTAATTCAAGGCCTTTAATTCACTTGGGGCCAGATCTGTTACTCTGAATTAACCAAGTGTAATTTGGCTGATCCCCCCCCCCCCCCACCACATCCCCACCTTCCACTCCCACTCATACTCACACACCTCCCCATCCCCCCTCGCCCAAAACACATGCACGTACACGGCGCGGATCCAAGCCAACCCTCCCTCATCCTTGCAATCTCCCCACCCCGCCCCGGCCCCGGCCCCTCCACCCTTTCCTCTAATGCAGCTCTTGCCATTATGCAAAGCCCCGCTTCAGTATCAATATGGCCTAGTGCTTTTAAGATGCTTTGGCTGCTGATGTAGAGAGGCATTTTTAATGGACTGTGTTGCAGAAATCATTGTTGTGGGGGTAATTTTACCCTACTCAAAGGTCTCGCTGAATGAGGTCTGCATTTATCAGACAGCCCAGCAGCAAGCCATGCTATATTTCACCCCAGCAGTCAGTGCTGAAATGAATTTCAGTAGTCAGTAGCCTACGTAGACAACAGACAGGTCTGAATGTGTCTGAATCGGTTTCTCGTTATTTCCTTTTAATCAAATGGTGATCCACTTGGGGGAGACAACAGATACATCAAGATAAACCCATCACCCAGAAATGTTGTCAATAGCTTCTTCTTTTTTTTTTTTTTCCTTCCTCCATCAGTGAGAAGGGGAAACCAGATGTGTCACCCCAATTAAAAGGGTCCCTTGGCCTTAATTATACTGACCTGGGTTGTCGACTTCACCTCTGCGCTGTAGTTCACTGGCAGAAGAGGCCATTAGCGCCCAAGTTCAAACCGTTACAGCAACTTAATTGAGCACCTACAGGGATTGGCTTCTTAAATCAAAAGACTATCAAGAACCATTCCTGGGAAATATAATTAACCTGCTACGTCTTCCACCCTGCGCAACAACATATAAAAAAAAAACGCTCTGGTGGAAATGTGCCGTTGCCTTTTTTTTTTTTTTTTTTTTTTTTTCAGCAACTTTGAAAAAGCTTCTGCACAGGAAACTCTTTCAGGGACAAATTGAACACGAGGAGTCTGTTTTCAGTGTGAGCAGGCGCTGTACTTTTCCCACGAGTTTACTGTGATATGCAGAAAACCGTCTCATAGGGGAGGTGCAGGCCTGCTCCTCCACACACATCACACACATCTTAAAGTAAGGTATATATGTTAATTTCCACTATCATGTTTGTCCCAGTGAGAGCGGAGAATTGGCAAGTGTAGTGACGACAGTCTCCAGTTAATTAGTTTCTGAAATTGAGTTTTGATGGAGCTTTTCCAAATGATGCCAAGACAAAATTTGCTCCTGCCGCGGTTGTCTTGCTGAAAGGCGTTTCTCGCAGAGCTCCCGCTTGTTTGTCTGTGCACCTCACGACTGCTCGGGGTACGATAGGAATAGCAGAGGCGTCTGCTCTCAGGCCTTCGTTAAACACTGTCATGAAACTGTTCCCAAGAACGTCTGAGCTGAAATAGATGTTGTTTTTGTTTTTTAATATTGTTTAAGCTGAGCAACTTTATCTGTTACTCTCTACGGTCGAGCGTGGTTCACACAAACATGCTCATACACACACAAACACACACACACCAATGTCAACCACTCCCCCCTATCCTTTTCTCTTTCCATCCCTCTCCCTCCGCTCCTCTCCGGAGCATGTCAGATGCCGTGGTCTTATTTGATTGCTTAGGAAAAGTGCAGTGATAGAGCAAACACCCAGTGAGATATGATGACAAATGGGTCCAGATCCCAGTAAATTACTTTCTGCTCAAATCGAAATTTCATTCAGTTTGCTGCTCACCGAGATGAAGTAATCTTAAATTGTGGACTCAGAAGGAAGATAGAAGGGAAGCTGGAGCAAGCATTTCATTATCAAGAGGCAGAGGGGGGAGAGAGAGAAGGTTGGGGACGAAAGAGATGAGCAGAAGCAAATCTAAAGTGTTGACACCATGATTGAAAAGGTTAACCCATGCACATTATATATCAACCAGAGTAGCTACAGGGTTTCTAATGGAAACACGGCACTGACAGAGCATTCACAGGAGTCCTAATGGCAAAAGCACTATGTCTCTGCCTGGATGTACAATCAAATCCTCTTAGGTCCTGATTGCTTATGTTCCAGGTTATTATTAGGTTGCAAAAAAAGTGCAGCAAAAGTAATATCCAGTCTCGGTGCGAAATGCTTTCAGGGAGCAGTGCAGCAAAGGGTTCATTTTTCCTCTTGATACTGTGATGATTTTCTGTTTTTCCTCCTGCATGTTTTCACTTCCAGAGAAATAGAAAATGGAGAACTTGGCACACGCTAGCGCTTTCATTCATTCGCCCAGACACTCGGCAGACAGTTTGTTACACGTAGCTGAATCTATGTAGATGAACACGGCGGCCCCATCGTAACCCGCTCTCCTCTTGTTTTCTCAGATTATTCGGGAACAGCGGGGCTTGCAGCGCTTGTGGTCAGTCCATTCCCGCCAGCGAGCTGGTGATGAGGGCGCAGGGCAACGTGTACCATCTCAAGGTAAAACCCAAACATCTTAACACTGTCTTCAAACTGGGATTATTCATTTTAAAGATGCAAGTTGTCCCAGATAGAGGCCTTGGGGGGAGGAGGAGGGGGGTTATTTATCAAATTATAATGTCATGTTTGGACCAAGGACATTTGCTGACATCACATCAGTAAATGCTGTTGTTTTAATTGAGCTAATATTGGCCCACCTTTCATCCAAAGTGGTTTCCATTTGAATGTTTGCTTCTGCGTCCTTGGTTGTAATCCGTTTTTTTTTTTTTTTCCCCCCCTCAAAGTGTTTTACATGTTCCACCTGCCGGAACCGGCTCGTCCCGGGGGACCGGTTCCACTACATCAACGGCAGCCTCTTCTGCGAGCATGACAGACCCACAGCACTCATCAATGGCCATTTAAGTTCTCTGCAGACGAACCCACTACTGCCTGACCAGAAGGTAAGAGCCCCGCGACGGCGGCGCGCGCGCGCGCCACCCTTTCCTTTGGCAGAATCGAGCCATCATTCAGTCGAAGACGTTCGTGAGAACAGAAACGCAGCTTTAATTTTTGCAGCCACTTTTCTCACTCGGCTGTCTGTTCGGCTTCGCTGGGAAGCCTCTAACAGAGCAGAGATTTATTTTATTTTGAGACAGCCAATGGATTTTTCCATCATTCTTATCGGAGGACATTAAGAATCTGTATTAACCATCCACATTACAGATGTGAGAGTGATGGTTTCCCTACTGCTGTGCTCACACACACACACACACACGGATATTTACCTCATTGTGAATTTATTTTGCCGTGCTGCAGCAGACTTCCCCTTTTGTGCGGAAAAACGACATGTGTTGCCATCAATCCGGAGTGATTAAAGCAGAATCTGACGACCCTTTCAACAGCACTGCAGTCATGTTGACTAAGTTATTACGCCGAGGCCAGAAATCTGTATCCAGGGGGCCTCGAAGGATTGAACGCAGTCTGAGAGCCGGAGCAGCTAGTATGTCATAAGACCTGTCATCACGGCTTCCCCTGATTTGATCTTGATGCCTCTCGTGAAAGCAAAACAAAGGGCCTAATCATATACGAAGGATAACTTCATTCTTCAGGATGGCTTCATTCTGCCCGCCCGAGATCAAATCATTTCTGCCCCGCAACAAGCCGCTTTATTGATGATTATTGATATTGTCTGCACACACAGTATGCTGAAAGATATGGGAGGTGTTTGGAGAGTGTCACAGAGAGACAGAAAGAGAAATGATATTGTTGTGAGCATGTATTTCACCTTGAGTGGTCTCTTTGAGTGGGGGAGAGGTGGAACTCCATTAAGCCCCCACCCTCTCTGCATCATGGGCCTTTTAAGGGCTTGTCACTTTCACAGATCAGCTCCCCGAGCTCTTAGAGCTCCTCATATTCAAATTGAAAGCTGTTGTATTATCTAGTTTAATTTTAAATGTCTGTTTAAGACCTTACTTGTACACCAAGTGTCTTTTGTAGCATGCTGGCATAGTAAATACGAAGCCTCATTGTTTATTTATGCACTAACATCAATTGTAGTGAAAATCGCTGAATTATTGATGCTAAAATGCAATCTGAATATTGGCGCTGGTGCTTTAATTATAGCAGAGACGGAATTGTTAAATAAACACAGGCAAGTTGCGAAGTGGAAATTGCGGTCCGGATGCTTTGGGTTAGCTCTGCGTGTGAAACAAGCAGGATCTTCCCGCCGCTCAAACATCTTTCTTTTTATTTTTGCATTTTTATTTCTTGCTCAAACAGACATTTGGCTGGCTCCGGCCGGCGCCGGCTTGCAAGCGGGATGCCAGCCCCTCCGGATCAATATACACCTAATGATCGCAGACATGCCGGCTGGTTTAGCAGAGGAGAAAATGAAGCAGTCAGAGTTATCTACAGACCGTTGTTTTGATCATCTGCGATTTTTGCTGCGACATAATTGGTGTTGTTCACGATCATGGCATAGGACATTTGGTGCTCATTTATTAAGCTTTCTTCCCAGCTTCTGCCTAATCTCTTTGTTCAGAACAGACAAATTACCTCTCTCATACAGAGCCGCTCTGACCCAGGGGAGGAAGACCCTCCCAGCGTCAGTCACTTTAATTAGCCCCCAAGTAGGAGTTTGCAATTACTAATAGACCGAAGCCCTCCTAGTGATTTGAGGGATGAAGGGAAAAGTAAATCACCCTTCGAATTGTACAGAAAAAAAAACAAGAAAGATGAAGAAGTTTAGCTCTGGTGGAACCCATACAGATAATTGTATTGCCTCCCCTGCATTTATGTTTCAGCGGCCTCAGCCCCTCCTGCAGTGATGCTGCAGCACGCTTCTAATTATACCAAAGAGGATCGTCTCATGAAGGCACTTTTAAGTTAATGCAAAGTAAATGGGACACCAGATGGCTTTGAAAGCCTAGCTGATCAATAAATTAAGCTGCTGAAGCTAGTGGAAAATGTATTAATCAGGTGGAGAAACATTTGGCACATTATGAAACTGATGCTTTTTAATGATGGCCTGGTACCTGCTCTTACTTACTTTATTTTTTCTTTTTTGTCGTTGACTGTTCAGGTGTGTTAGGTGGGAGCCATGCGGGAAGCAGGATGTGTGCCTTCATTTTAGCCCTCATTGTCACCCGAGACAGCGTGGATCATCAGCACTCCAGCCTTTTTTAGCTGTGCTCCCCCAGCCCATTTTTCCCTCCAAGGAAATCCTCCGCCCTTCTTCCCAGTAAACCTGACATTTTTATTTCTGCGACGCATACCTGACGCTCAAGCCTTCAGACCTTTGGCTTTTTTCCCTAAACATGGGTGGATATTTGCACTTACCACACCTGAGACAGGACACTTGGGACTCAGTTATATTTGGAGCAACATAAAAATAAAAAGAAGACTTACAAGAACCTGAAGGGACTTTTCAGCAAGATAAAAATGAATCAACTGGCTGAGAGGATATTGGGACTGAAGCAAGGAGAAAAAAAAAAAGACTTATAAGGTTTAAGATTTGCAGACTTTTCAATTCTGCACATTTGTTTAAAGACATTTTTGGGGGGAAAGCAGGACCTTTAATTTTTCCTCTCTTCCTTTCTATCCTCGTTTCCCAGGAACATGGTGTTTCCACTTTCTATATTTTAAGTGTTGTTAAAGGGGAATGTGTTTTTTTTTTTTTTTTTTCCCCTTCCTTTAGGTGATGGGGTTTTAAAATATCTGTGACATTTAGTGGAAAACAAATCATGAACACTGTTGCTGTATTTGTAAAACTACCATGTATGTACAGTATGCATGTAAATGTCGTCGTTCAGGCGTGGTTACAGTACATGTGACCCCTCTGCACCCAGCTCCTCCCTTCCACCCGTGGCAACTTAAAGAAATTTGCTCATAGTCAGTAAACTAGAGATCATTCCCAACATATAAATGCTGAATGAGAGAGAAGTTTATTTGTGATATTTTCCGAGACATTTGCTCCAGTATGGTGTATTTAAATAATAAAAATATTGAAGATTTAAAGATCATTGATGTATTGTAAGTGTGAAATCTGTTCTCCAAGCTGCTATTGTTTACCTTGTGGCCAGAAGGCCGATGTCAGTCAGCGACTTCTCAGGACCCTGCAAGGCCCCCGTAACCACTCCCCGCCTCGCAATCATCAAGGTGCACGATCTAGCATCTAACTGAAAATTGATAAATATGCGTCCTCTCCTTCTATTCAGATGACCGTTTGCTATTCACTCTAATACCAAACAGAAATAGAGGAAAATGTCCCTTTGAAGATTCAATTACCGCAGAGAGGGAGAGAGGTGTCTCTTTGGCGGGCACAAATTGAATGGGCTATTTGCAGAACAAATTGGTGTTTGAAGTCCTTGCAAGACCTAATAGGTCTGAAGGAGGGACCCGGTAATAGCTGATGCACTTATCTGCGCCGTGTGTAGCCCCCGGTGAGCTCGCCGCTGCCACTCAAACAATGCTGCTGCTGTAAAGGAGCAGACTTTGATGCAGAAATCAGCTCAAGGAGGAGAGGAAATGGGCCTAAAGAGTAAACAGTAGCTTTTGTTTTCAATTGGAATTCCATGCAGAGTGGATCCGTCCTTGTCCTCGCAGATACAGCGCTAAACAAATGCGATTCATAAACGTTGGAGCGTGAAGGCATCACTTTCAGTGTTTGAGTTGGCTCAATCGCGTGGCTTTTAACGGAAAAGTAAGGTTTTCCTGCGTTTGCATTCATACTTGCCGTTCCATTAAATCATACACTATAAGGAAACTGTTGAGGACCCAAGTTGTGGATCATGTTAATTGAACCTGTTTTTGAGGGAAAAGCATGCAGGGACTCCAAAGAAAAACCTGCTCCATAGAGTGAGGTTGCAGAAAATGAGATGAAACAAACTGAATATTTCTTCAAGGTTGAAATCATTGACTGATGGTCTCAGTATATTTAATGGAAACTAGAAAAATAATGGCTTAGTAGATACTATGACACTTACTTTTCCAAAAAGTAAACAGGTTTGAGCAAAAAGACGAGACACATCATGTGTCTCTGAATATATATATATATATATATATATATATATATATATATATATATATATATATATATATATATATATATATATATATATATACTGAGCCAGGAATTAGACTGTTTAAAAATCGATATTCTTTACAATAAACCCGGTAGCAGCAGTGATCTGGTACTGTTGAGTGTGACATGCTAAAGTTTCACGTGAAGGGTATGAGTAAGAAACCTTACACTTACTGACTTGCTGCAGCTTGGGTTTATTGTTTAGCTGCGGTCAGTGCGTGCACTAGAGATTGGGCGTTATCTACTTTGACTTCTTTATTTCGGTTTTGAACTCCAGCGACTGAAAGAAGGCATGCAGCATTTTGACCTGCTCCAAATAAACCAGTGTAAAGGCACGACCTCCGATTATGCTTTTAGATGATAAAAAGATAAAAGACTTTTAACTGATGTGAAAGATCCATTTGGCAGGACGTTCCATGAACCACTTAAAATTGGAATTTTGAAGGGAATTTCTATGTAAACGCCATTAAAACATTGCCTGCATTAATACTTGGATGACTGCAAAACTGATTCTAAACCATCATCCTCATTCAGCTTAGCTTCTGCATTTAATTTAAGTGACACGGATGAGGCCTGGTGTGTCAGGTACGGTATCTACGGATGCAGAACGCACATCCTGCACTCACCTGCGGATAAAATGACCCGGGCCTCAGAGGGCCCTCGGTGTAAGATTCATAAAGACCTTTCTGATGTCTGGTTTCATTTAGCTTCAGAGTTGACCTCAGTAATCCATATCTGAACAAGACTATTTTGTACACCACTAACAGCCTTTTCCATTATGAAATCCGCTTGGTTGTATTAAGCTGTTTACTCTCTCATGCACGCACAGACACACAGACACACACGTACACGCACACATCTTCACATGCATAAACACATAAATATACACATTCTGTATACATGTGTACACGTCGTGTCAACTTACACCTAACTGAATCACGTTGGCCGGGTTGAGAACGGGGTAAAATAAATAAATACATGAAAAAAAATGAAAAGATTTACAAATAATCCATATGTGAGAATTTGGTTTGATGGGGCACAGCAGAGTGTGGGCTAATGGACCTCACTCATAACTATGTAGCACACGTAAATGGCACATCTGCCTCAGGGAAATCACTGCAACTCCAACTTCTTTGTGTCCTCGCTGGGAACTGTGCTGATGCTCCACAACTGGATTACCTTCATTCTGCGGCTGCAGATTTCTGATTAGCATTTATCTCATAATGAATGGGAGGCTTTTATGACACAAAATGTCCTTTTGTTTATGCATATTTGCTCTAAACATTACACCTAAACCCAGCAATCTGGTTTAAATCATTTTAATACTTTAAACGGATTTATGCATGGGACAGTGTGAAGATGTGTGCTCTTCACCTGTGTCTGCACATGTTTGAAATGAGCCAAAAGTTACGGAAAATCAAGTACCTTAAATATGTGGATCATTACTGCGGTCAACTTAAAAAAGATGGACCCACAGTGGAACGGCCGTCTGGTTCTGCAGATGGTGCTGTTGTGTTAAGTCCCTACCTTTAGCACTGGAAATATCAGAGATCTGTCATCCTGGAGGACTTCAGGGAAAAAAAGAAAATACTGAAAGATCATTTTGGCACTTTTATAAAGATGAGGCATGAAAAAAGATGAAAGAAAATGGTTGGGAATTTACAAAATCTTTGATAAAATTGTAAAACACTTAGATGAGGTGGAAACGTTTTCTCATTCAAGCGTGAAGTATGTGAGTTCAACCTTTACTCACTTCCCCAACATTCATACCTGAAACACTATTTCCACCTTGCTTCTCTATATTTCCTTTGAAGTTGATCGAGTGGTCTCTCTGTTATGCACTCTTCTGTAATGATTTAATTATACCCAATGAGAGCTGGTTTAGATAAACAGTTGGCAGAACCAGTTGTTTACATAAATCAGATCCAAACATTTGCACATGGTAATTAATGAAGAAAGAAATATCCATCCATTCATTCAAAAGTGAGCAACAATATCCAAACTTCACTATAGTACAGTACAGTAAGAAACGGCAGCTTAATCATTAGGTGCCATCTATCTATTTAAAGGAAAGCATATATGTGGAAAAGGTCAAAAAGTGCAGACTAAGTATTAAGCATACTAATGTGTTCTCAAAAGAGTCTTCAGCAGATGTCAAGGACCCCCCTGCTCTGTAGTCGCTTGTTCCACCTTTATGGAACCAGAAATTAAAACAGGGACTAGAAAATTAAAGACTAACAGATACCCATCGTTAAAAAAGCTATTCATCTTCAGACGTTCAGGTCGTTGGTAGTTTCAAGACTTAACTAAAGTTGTGTCTCATATGGTAAGTACTGGACTGCAAGCTCATCAAGAAACATATTCTTGAGTGAGTTCATTTAAAGTCAGCCAGCTAGGGATATGTGGTACTTCAACCTTTTGTATTCTGTTTTTTGCCAGCGTGGGCTGCAGCTCTTCCTGCAATATGGCTTCCGGTCATAAAATTATGCATCTCATTTTTGTGTAAATTTTGTCCAAATTATAAATTAAAAGGATTTCATTTGTTACAGAGAATTATTCACCCATGCAAAACATGTTTTCTTTCTTGTTTGCATCCCAGCCTGCTAGTAATGACAAGAACAGAGGTTCTAATAGTTTTTTTGCTAGCAGTCACACATATGAAGACATACTGTTGTTTACACAGAACTAAGTTAAGGCTATTTTGATAGGTATTTCCATCAATAATCAAGGTAAGTATGTTATTTAGATACACTTAACTATGTGTTCTGGTAACCACTCTGGCAGTGCTCTGGTTGGTGCAGTTGCCCCACCCTCAGGTCCCTGGTTCAATTCCTAGCTGTGGAAGGTTTTCTATGTGCTTATGTGGGCATCCAGGGGCATCCAGTGTAAATATTTGTCTAAACCTGTGTGTGGGCGATGAAGCTCTGCTGTGGATGAACCCTCTCGGAAGGCATACCTGTATAGCTGAAATGGGATTGGGCTACTTACTTTATCGGCCCTGGTTATTTTTTTTTTTTTACAAAAATTGTATTTATCGCCCAGTGAAGTGTTTGAAAACGTTTATGTTTACAACCTGGGTCCCACAGGGCATGGAACTGCTGTAGTCCAGTTTGCAGTGTTTTTTTTGGACATTGTTGTCTGTCCTCAGGTCTCACCAGGAGCATTTCAAATGCAGAGTGCTTGCCACCTTGGCTAGATTACAAGTTTACCTAACACCTTTGAGATCATGTGAAAATTGCACAGAAGCGTGCTCCTTTAAAGATGTATATCTCCCCATGCCATTATCTTTCTGCAATTTACATCTGAAAAAAATGAGTGGTGTCAAAATGTTTATTCATTTTTTACTTCTAATCTGAAACTTACCTTGTAGGCAGTTTAGTTCTCCTCTAAAACCTTCTGAGTTGTACTAGCATCAACGGATTAATGTAATGTGGGAGAATAAGAATGCTTCTGGAACATTTCTAAACCGTGAGACCACGGTCTGCCGTGAGACCACGGTCTGCTGTGAGACCATTTTTATTTACTAGAATGGTCACTATTTACAGTGGCTTGTGTGGCGCTCCTGTTTCATGACAGTTCCACACCTTGTGGGACTTGAGCTAAGTAGACTGGCGAGCCGTCCCACAAGGGTCCAGAACTATTGTAAAACAGCAGTCAGTGAGTGGTCTCACCAGTCATGGTGGAGCAGTTAATAAGTGTCAATTAAGTGTAATATGAAAGGACAGATTATTTGTAACTGGCTATAGCTTGAGAGTAGCTTGTACTAGCCTAGTGTCAGTTCAATGCTGTGGTTATTTCTGATTTTGCCACCAAAACAACATTTAAAACATTGCTCCCAATGGAAATATTCACTGGCTACTGATTACTTATACCCCCCTGGCCTTACGTTGTGGTTTCCCTGTGCCTTCAGGTCAGGGCAAGTTGTAGTTGTTTGTGTTTATGCACTATCAGCCTGGAATACCTGGGGACTCCAGGTTGGGGAATGCTCATAAAGGGGTTCAATTGTTCTACTGTGGATCTTCAATTCTCACCTGAGTACCAACAGTGTTACCTGGAGGGGCGTAAATTGGGAACGTGCTCCCTGAACTGAACCCAGTGTTGCTCTACTCTTGGACTTCTGTACTAGTCAAGATTTGTCTATAAAGAACACCATGTTCAAACATATAGGGTGTCCATACGTGCACATGCCAGAACACCTTGGGTTGTAGTTCATTTTTAATGTTTGTATCATTGGACTTGAAACCATATATGCAAGACACTTGGGTTTGGAGGAAACCTGGCATGCCCAAATGTATAGTGAGGGTTTCCTAGGAACATCTGGCATAAGAACTTGTGAGAAAACATATTTTAATCCTGCCTCTGGTTGAGTTTAAACCACATTTCGAGGGAGGTGGACAACATTGAGTCTGAATGGGCAATGTTTTGTGCCTCCACTGTTGAGGCGGCTAACTGGACCTGTAGTCGCAAGGTTGTCTTGAGAGTAATCACTGCATCTAGCAGTGGACAACCCAAGTGAGGGAGGCCATAAAGCTGAAAAAGGTTATCCTGTCAGACCCTGTAGGCAACTGATGGGTAATGGCAAAGCAAATGAATACCAGCCTCTGGGGTTGCTGACGCAAACATTCCGTTGTGGGAGGAGTTTTGAAGAGGACACGGAGAGGGACTTGTGATTGGCACCAAGAACATTTTCGCAAACTGTAAGGCAGCTAAGGCTGTGAAAGCAGTGCTTCACCAACACTGTGTATAGTAGGTTTGGGGTGCTGCTGACCTTGAATGAAGATGTCATGAGGATCTTTTCAGTCCCGCCAACATTTTTCCCAAGAGGCAGTTGAGTCTGTGGACATTGGGATAGGCTTGCCCACTTCCAGAGTTGAGGTCTGTGGCGCAGTTAAAAAACCTCCACAGCATCAGGTCTCCAGGGGTGGATGAGTTCTGCCCTGAGGTCCTGAAGCCTCTGGATGTTGGGCTATCTTGGTTTACACATCTCTGCTACATTGTGTGGTAATCAGGGGCAGTCCCTCTGGACTGAAAGAGTAGGGCGGTCCTCTAGTCAAGAAAGGGAACTGGTGGGTGTGATGCAAATACAGGGGAGCCACATTCCTCAGCCCCCTTGGTAAGATTTAGGTGGAGAAGCAAGTCAAATTGACTGTCAAATCTCAGATTCAAGGGGAATAATCCATCAGGTTCCATCGTGAAATGCCGTACCCTGCTCTATAACCTTGCAAGGATTCTGGAGGGATCATAGAAGTTTGCCCAATCAGTTTACAAGGGGTTTGTGGAATTGGAGAAGAAATTTGATTGTAGGGGGTGTGCCTATAAAATAGGGTACTGGGTTTGGTGCCACAGATTTTTCAGTCCTTATACAAACGCAGTGAGACTTTGTTCTGCATTGCAAGTCAAATTCAATCTGGATGGGATTTGGACTTTGTTAGGGCAACAAGTCACTGATTCTTTCACACTACAAATTGATTGCACCTAAATTTGCTGATAGCAGTGCTTCCTAGTGTTCCTAGGTGCAGCCAAGGGTGGAGAGGTCTTGTTTGGTGGCCAAAGGATTCCATCTCGGCTTTTTGCAGATGATGTAGTCCTATTTGCTTTATTAAGCCAGGATGTTAGGTTAGGCTCAAAGGTACTCTGTGTATGTGTATGTTTCACTTGAGTCATAGTGAACACAGCAATAGGATTATGGTACACACCAAAATCAACCATACCAAGACTGAGGGGAAACATAGAAACATGATGGTCTTCTACCACTCATATTGATCATTGACAGCACTGACCATTTTAATGTGGTTTGTGGTGCAGCGTTTAGACTGGAGTGAAAACAACACTTGTGCCCAGTACTTTGCCTCCTACTCCTGCACCCAGAACCTTGCCTTCCTGCTCATGAGAAAAGGTATTTGGATCGAGTTCTGGTTCCAGCCACACTCTTGGTGGTTCATGCCTTAGCCTAATGCCGGCCCCAAGACCGACCGCCTGAGCTGTGCCGCCAATCCACCCGCTATCTGGCATGAGCTTGAGCACATGAGCTATCTGGCAGGTCCACCCAGTCGCCCTCCTGAATTGTCTCACCGGTCAGCCCAGCTGGCTTCCTGGAACTCTCTGCCTCTAGCGCAGGGACGAGGCCGTGCCCCCTTAACTTTCTGACCTATCCAGAAGTCACCTTCGGTTCATGTTCTGTTTGGTCCTTCCCCCGAGCCCCATCTATAGCTGCTCTTTACAATGAATAGGCTGAGGGGGTTCAGGCCAATGTAGAAAAGCAGCAGGGACAGGGGACCTCCTTGTTACAAAACACACTTAATAATAATTTGTGACACTGGCTTTGTTCTGGTATTTAACGTTGTCATCCACGGTCCCGGTGAGTTTGTCATGAATGTTTTTCATCACCATGTCTTGCTAATACTATACAGTCCCAAACATTCCAGTTTCCATGTATGCAACACCGGCTTTGTTGTAGTTAATCCAGGCCATAGATTTTTCCTCTGATTTTAAGGCAAGGCATGTTTAATTGTATAGTACATTTCAGCAACAAGGCAATTCAAGGTGCTTTATGTATTGAACACATGAAAAATAAACAGGGAAAAAGAGATGAAAAAATTAGGAGTGACAACGCAGTGGCATAATACAAATAAAAGTTGGACTGTCTTTAGATTAAATTTTACAGTCTCAAGTGACAGTTCTTTCAACCAGAAAGTGATGTTTGGCTCTTCTGGAGTTACTTTCAATTATCTTCTGAAAATTGCTCATGTATTAAATCATTTGAGCCACTGTTTTTTTTTTGTTTGTTTGTTGTTTTTTTTTTCATTATTGCTTCAATTATAATTGTAAAGAATGTCCATGTTGTGCAATCCAAAGTTATTTTATAGTAGATGAATAGAACTGCCATTTTCTGGGGTTCTTTCAAAAATCTTTAGTCTAGTTCAGGCTGAGTTAACCACTCTGTCCTATAAGCAGCTGGTAAACATGTGCTTCTATTTGTTTGTGGAAGGACTGTAGTTTCTTAAGCCAGTTGTTGGGTCAGGACCAGGATCTCTGTACGATGTACGATGTCTGCCAATCAGTGTGGTTACATGCACATCTAAATCAAGCTATTGGCAACATTCTACCTAAGGATTAAACTGAAGTTTCAGAGAAATCGAAGTATACATGCATGAGATGACAATCGGTTATTGCGTGAGGTGCGTTCAACTCTGTGATGCTAGGTGGCGCCACACACACTTTTGCGTTGGCGTTCTTCCGGTTAGTTTTTTGTTGTCCGTCTTCTCCTTCTCCTACTGTGTTGATATTCTGGCTTTTGCAGTGTCGTCTCTTTCAGAAGGGGGAGTCCCGCGGTAGTCACTAGCTCGGCTAAGCGTGGGTTGCGTTTACATGCCGGAATAACTCGAATTAGCACCGCATTATCTGGCACTAATAGCTCAATCTCAAGAACTTCAGTTCAGTTCCGCTACAGCCCGGCAGTCACATACTGACTGTGATGGTAATTGGTTCTGGAAGATCACTTTGGTGACTTCTCAGATCCACTGACACCAAAGGACTGGTGTTATTTATTGTTTTCCAAATGAATTTCCACTCTTGGTTTACTCTTAGCCTTTGTCAGGGTTTAGCTAGGTTAGGTGGTTAGGGCTTGTTTTTAACATATATGTTGCCAATCAGAGTACGTTTTGGTTGGTTTAGTGGAAAACATCCCATTTCATTTTCTCACTTCTGCTTTATAGTCCACTTTCTCAGGTAGGTAGTTGGAGCTGTGAGCCTTTGTTTGACAGTCTCCAGTAATCACTATATGGAGTTTGCATTTCTTATGAAGTTCTATCTTCATTGCACCTTTCTGTTTCTCTTGCTGGGTTTAGCTGGGTTACCCCTCTTGCCCATGCTACCTTGTTTTAAGTTTCCAGCCTTGTAATCCTTAGGAGTCTTTATGACATTTGATTTCCATCTTGTTGCATATAATCAGTAATGGAAGCTGTGGTGTATATAAGTTTACTGGTCTCTGTAATGGGCCCAGTAGGGGCTTGATGTGTTTTTCTAAATTTAGATCTGAGTCCATTACTACATCCAGATTTCTGGCCCGGTTTCTGGTATTAAGGTGTATACAGTAGATTCCTTGGTAAGGAGGCTCACGTTTTCGAATGAGGGCACTTGCCACCTAGTTTTGGCAGACCAGTCATACCCCCAAACAATCACTATAACTAGAAATAAAGTCTCCAAGGATTGGACCTTGTTTTTTTTGTTTATTTGTTTGTTTTTGTTTCTCAAAACATGTTGGGATAAATCAGTACACTATTTGGCTTTCACTTTGGAAAGACTTCATTAGGAATTCTACAAAGTCCCACCCTACAGTGTTTTTAATTCAGTTTAATTTTGGGGTGGGGGGGTAGATAACAGATGACTTAAGAAATGATGCAATGTTCAGATGTAAGGTGTGAATCAGAGACACAGTGTGTTGTTGTGATGTTTCCCGCTGCTGATGAGGAAGCATTTCATGAATTATTTAATTTGCAGAAGAGATTCTGACATAAAGACGAGTATCTGTTAGTATAAAGCTTTAATGATGACCATGCTAACATGGAAAACCACCTGGACTAACATTACATAAGCCATCCCCCTTTTTTATCATTCAGCCTACACCTTTATACTTGTAAGAGTTAGCCTCCTTCTTTAAAATGTGAAGAGAGGCTCCATTAAGGCTTGCCAGGTTTAACTTTAGAGCTACCGCTTAACATTGGTTGAACTCGAAAAGACTTGACAGACTTACAGATGGTTCTCCTAAACTAAATACAGAATATTATACGTTGCTAAAATTATTTGAAAATATTCAACTCTGAAGTAGGCTGTGGAGATTATTTGGGCTATCATATCATAGGCCTACGCTATAGCTTTTATAACTGTACCTGTAATTGTTGTTTTTGTTGGTATGTATGTATATGCATATGTATATATGTATATATATATATATATATATATATATATATATATATATATATATATATATATATATATATATATATATATATATATATATATATATATATATATATATATATATATATATATATATATATATATATATATATATATATATATATACATCATGGTACCTCAAACAGGATACTAACCCACATTACACAGCTAAAGAAGCCCCAAAATGCCTAACAAAACATTGGACTGTTCTGAAGTGTCCTTTTATGAGTCATGATTGAAATCCTGTGGAACCATCTGTAGAAACATGCAGTCTGGCCAAGGTACCCTCAAACCTGAGAAGGTTGGAGCAGTTTACACATGAGGAGTAAGCCAAAATACCAGTGAACAGGTGCAGGAGTCCCATTTAGAGTTACAAAAGTGGTTTAATGGCTGTGATTCCTTCAAAAGGCCATGCAACAAAATATCAAGTTTAGGGTCCCAGGATTTTTCAACAGCCCAGTTCCATTAGTTTGTTTTTATGTCTTCCTTAAATACATGCTTATATCCTACATGTGTGTGTAAAACAAAAAGGAGGAAGAGGTGACAGAAGAAGAAAATAATGTGGAGCACAAAGAGGAGAAACAGAAGGGAAGAAGAACAGAAAAGAGGAAATACATAAGGAGGAAAAAAGAGAATGGGAGACAAAACATGGAAAGTGGAGAGCAGAAGAGCCCAGAGGAAGAGCAAGAGAGCATAGAAGGATGGATCAGAGAAACAGGAGTCACTTTACATCCATCTCATCTTGTTATACTCAAGAGTGGTAATTCTCTTTTTTATTTAAAGTGAAGAACATCAGGAAAGAAGGCCAAGAGACAGGGAAATGACCTGTAGCCAAGTGCATAGGCTGGGACTTGGACCGGCTGGATTACCCTTCTATTCATGGGGTGCCCACCCATCCAGCTGAGCTACCCATATGCCATGAACATGTTTTTGTGTGTGTCTATCCATCCATCTGTGTAGAATAATGGCGCTTTTACACTAGTACCTGTAGTACCAGCAAAGCTGCTGTGACGTATTTGATTGTGTGATCTAAACAAAGAAGACAACAACACTAAAGATGTAGAACCTGGAGGAGATGATAGATGTGCTGCTGGGTCTGTGGTTTGTGTTCGATATCAAGTTAAAAAATGAGAGTGAAAGAAGCTTCAAGCGGCAACGCTTTTTTAAAAATTTTGTTTGTCTCGGTGCTGCTGAAAAGTCAGCTGGATCCGTGAGCAGCTATGAAGAGACAGAGCTCCTGGTAGATCTGGTCGTTCCTTATCGCCCGTCTAGATCTCTTTTTAATTCTCTCCTCAGCAAGTTTATGAACAACTGCACCTCAGAGTTGGATCACCAAACAGACTTTTGCGCTGCCATTGTCTGTCAAATAAAATGAACAGGAAGAGAGGAGGCTTTCCTACAGAAGCCTCCTCTCTCAGCAGGCCAGCACTGGGCCCCTCAATGGCCTCTGTGGGACACAATCCACTCCACAACCCACAACCCAAAGGGCCCAAAGCATCTATAGGTACTGTAAATGCATTTTGACCCTGTTTGGCTCTTACTAAATGTTCTGGCAGCTAAATTCCCCCTAAGGTTTATGTTAACTGTAAACTAGCAGCATCACATTAAAGACTACATTCTGCAGGTAACTGGCTGCCAGTGTTTCCTGGTTCATGTTTGAACTCTGAATGAACTAAAGTCATTTAGGTAAGACCAGTCTTAAACAGATTTTCTCACATTGTTGTCAAAGGTTGTTTCTTTTCCATATGTATTAGAATATAACAGCTCACAAAAGTAAACACTGGTGGTGTTTCTTTTATTTGTTTAGACTGTTTTCTTACAAAACACATATTAGTTCAGGCCAACCTTTAGAAGACAGCTTCTTCTTTACATTCCTATGGTATTACATTGAGAGATGTGTGTACAATATCAATTCCTGTTTTTATTAAAATTATGTTCTGCCATAGCATCATTCACATTGCGTTTCTTTAGTTCTCCCTTCATTAGTTCACCCATCTGTTCTTGGCCACATTTAATCAGATTTTGCCAAAATGTGTGAAAAATATGCATCTCACTTTCACATTCCAGCATTTGTGTAATCACCGTACACTGATGAGGTCCAAGGGGTTTTTGACAACCCTACTGTTCCCTTCTATCTCATTAAACATTTGTGAGGGTTTTGACAATGCCTAACAAGTTCTTTTTCACATTTCTTTTTCCTGTTTTTTCGAAAAAAGTTCATAGTAAAATTTCAAATCCATCTACCTCTAACCTAAAGTGGATATGAGCAATACTTGGCAAACTATCACTTATACATTTACTTAGGAAAATGTCATTTTCATTAAAGTTAACATCCATCCTATGTAAACTGGAGATTTGTATCAAGCATGCCAGAATCTAAGCTTTCATTGAAAGGTTTGGGCCTTTAAAACACCATGATGGAGTGAAATGGACTTCATAATTGTCTCGTTTCAGCCCACCATGGAATCAGCAAATAACTTAAAACAGTGCCTGGCCAATGGTGCTCAGGTACTTAGCAGGGTGTTCAATACCATTAGAGGGACTTGCAAATATTGGTAAGGCAATTATTAGCAGTCATGTTTGCGCTTTGGTACCAGGTAACACTACCCTCCCCGTTATGTATGCTGTGAACTCTGGTGCGAAGCGCACAGTTAAAGTGTTACTCTTTACTATCCTAAAGAAGCTCACCTTACACTACGACGTCATTCATAACGGACGATTACCTCATAACTCCTGTCTTCTTAGAGCCACATTTCAACAAAGTGGAAACAGTTAGAATACTATCAAGATGTTTATGCGTTCTCACTTGGGAAATCTTTATCTTAGAAGTATTGACACATACGTCCAAAAAACATCACTTTTCCTATATTGCAATGATTAGCTGGTTATAAACTGATTCTCCTGATCCGATAATGAAGATGATTATTGCACTGATGAAAAATTCCAAACATTTAACATTCATGATGCGTTTGCTTCCTTGCACTCACCTCCAGATCCCACACACACACACACACACACACACACACACACACACGCACACACACACACACACACACACACACACACACAGTCCTTTTACCAGTTTGAGTCTTAAAAAGCTGTCTTTGTTATATTTATCCCTCATTCTCCTGGAGAATGTAACAATAATAATGCATTAAGTGGGCTGAGTGCTCTAAACACTCAGCTTCTCCTCAGTAAGTGCAGAGCCAGTTTGCTCGCCGTTGAAAGCATCTTACACACCCAGACCTTCGGAGAGTGAAGAGAGTGACAACGCCCAACCCCCTTTTTGTCATTCTCCCTCACATACACACACACACACACACACACACACACACACACACACACACACAATGGGCGCCTACACACGTGTGAAATCTGGAGGAGGAAAGTAAAACACGGGGAGACTTTAGCACAGGCATCCTGAAGAAAGAAGCCCCATCTGAGTTCCAGTACTCATCCTGCCCGTGTCTGCTGGAGTCAGCAGCATGGTGCAGCTCTGAGCAGGGGGTTAAATCCCCCATAAGAACAGCAAAAGGTCACCAAATGCTGTTGTTTATCAACCATCCAAAAGTGAAGCGCTAAGAGGGTATCCTGTGGATTGATTTGAGCCCCTCTGTGCCGGCAGCCTCACAAACACACCTTAATGATTATCCCAATACTAATTTCAGCACAAACACTGGACAAATACAGCAAATTTCAAGCAATTTCTGTAATTGATTATTGGGCACGGTAGCACTGAGTGGTTTGTTCGATCAATAAAAGCTGATGTCAAAGAAAACGCTAATTTTTCCATGACAACGTGGTCAAACAATATTTTTGCCCTTTATGTCTTTTCAAACCACTTTCCATTTAGTTGAATATTTCCATTTTGTCAAAGCCCCCTGATGTCTCTTACACACATGAAAGATGCATCCTGACGTCAGTGTGTTGGTGCACCAGCCCCAGCGTCGTACGACGCCGACTGCAAACGCAGGAATCATCATTCTGGAAAAAGATGGAATTACAAACGAGATATGAGTTTGAGACTCTTTGGGGAAGCTTATTTTCCACTTGTTTACTTTCACTTTTAGACATAGGCAACACCATTTCATTGTTAGGGTTCAGCATTAAACATATGAAGGCGTAGGAGCAGCAGTTTCACAGATTTGAAGACTCATTGATTGGACTAAATATTTGTCTTTAGTAGATATTAATACGTCTATGTAATATTAAAAATGGGTCTTTGGGTAATTATTTACTCATATTGATCATTTCCTAGTTGTAATTAAGAGTTCTCTATATCCTTTTGCGTTCATTTTAGTATTATACTCATCTCCTGGGGACATAGCAGCATTTATAGTGCTCCCTTTGAACATAAAACACTTTATACAACAACAGCCTTCGGCTTTAGTTGAAGCAAAAAGTCATCTTTAAATGCAAGTTATGATGATGGTTCTCTTAACATTTTAGACCAATCTCAGGCTACAACTAGCCAACTTTAATCATATCAGCCACGGATGACAAGAATGCGTTTATGTGCATGAACAAGGCAGAGCTGCGTTGGACTGAGCAGCAGCAGCGACGTCACAGCGAAGCAACACCCAGTTCAGGAGTGCACATGGAAAACATCCGAATCCACCCAAACATTTATCATTATTATTATGTTTTATTGTAGAGAAGGAATGAAGTTTGTGAAATATGCTTGTTTTAGTGCTAATGCTAATATTTACACATCTGAACAGCTGGATAGTGATGATAAAATCAGTAAAAAAAAGTAAATACAATTAAAAACAAATCTTGAAATGCTTAAAAAAAAGGTTTTTTAATGCAGGAGAGCCACAACAAAGTAATTTTACCATATGGGATTAGAAAATAGAAAGGAAATAAAATGATCATAAATTGCAAGACTAAGGGGTAATAGATCTCTGCCACAAGAATATAGTTGTAGTACTAGTTTTTATTTCCCACGTCCTCCCTGTCACCAGGCGTCAGCCTGATCATCACCTTGTGTTAGTTTAGTCATCAATCCTTTCTATAGCTATTTAAATCAGGAGCATTTTTCTTTTTGCTGAAAGAGAGCACACTATCTTGTTTTCATGCTCAGATACTGTAGTACTGCTCTTCCTCTAAACTTCAAAGTGCTCTTCGTACAAAGATCCCTGAGAAACGTTAACAAATGAGTAATAATAATAATAACCACCCCACGATTGAGGTAGCGACCATGAGACGGAGTTGCTGGTGGAGGCAGATGTCTGTTTCCTCCTGTTCTTGCTGGTCTGTCCAAGGCTCGGTGAGGGAGCGTGACTGAATCAAACACACTCAATGCACTCCATCCGTTTCCTTCGCTAGGCTGACTTTTGTGAATGTACATTGTTTGAATATAATTAAAATGAATTTGATTATATGCGGACGATAACAAATTCATTAGAATGCAATTTGATAATTAGATGGACCTGACTTTATTTAATTGGACTTATAATGAACTTGGTTGTGTTCTCTGTAGAGTATCAGTAAATGACTTTTGTCTTAAATAACTAATACTAAACTCTAAATAACTTAAAAAAAGAAGGGACATTCCCAGTTTGAATCTCCTTCAGGCAGCTAAACGTGTAGGCTCTCTGTCTGTTTGTGTTTGCTGTTCATGCACTGCAAAAACTCAAAATCTTAACAAGAATATTTGTCTTATTTCTAGTTAAAATGTCTCATTTTTAGTCATAAAAATGTCATTGCACTTAAAAACAAGACTCAGCACTGGATAAACAACAATTTTCACCTGTTTCAAGTAGATTTTCACTTAAAATACGTAGAAAAATCTGCCAGTGGAACAAATTCTTTTTGCTTGTAATAAGAAGATAAATCTTGTCCCACTGGCAGATTTTTCTACTTATTTCAAGTGAATATTTACTTGAAACAGGTGAAAATTGTCAAATAACAAGTTATTTTTCTCTTGTTTTAAGTTTAATGAGATTTTTTGACTAAAAATGAGACATTTTAACTAGAAATAAGACAAATATTCCTGGTAAAATGTTTAGTTTTTGCAGTGTGTTTCTGTGCTTCATGTGAGGATGTTTAATGACTTTATTTTAGCAGAGTGTTTAATTCTCATGTATATTGTGAACCATATATCTACGCTCTTTGCACTTACTTCTCAAAGACTTTTATAATGTAAGCTTTTAGGGTAGCTGGTCTATATGCTGTTCATGGAGGGTAAATGGATGAGAGTCTTCTCTCCACTGGAACCAGGATGTTCTCTACAGCACCGGATCCTTCTCCTGACTCAAGCTAGGATTGAAGAGGAGCTGTAAAGCCGGTCCGGACAGACCTTCTCCACTACGGTACCACCTGGACCTGCAGCCTTGCTCAGGTGAGACTCTCCAGCTGCTGGACACAGGCAGGTGAGAGGGGGGAGCATGAGGGGTTTTAGTGGTTCCTGATGTGGAGGGGGATGATGCCCGATGAGAGTTGAGAGATGTGACAGGGGACTCTGTGAATGGCGGCCTTAAAGGGGACCTATTATGGCATCTAATACCTATTTTAAACAGGCCTTGAATGTCTTAAAAACAAGCTTTTGATTGTTTTTGGTAAATAAATTAGAAATTCAGCCTCTGAGCCATGTCTTCAGCATCCTATTCTCTAACCTCATTATCTATGCAGGATTCTGAGTGGGCGGGGCTATGATAATGAGGCTCTGTGCTGATTGGCTGCCTGAATGACGCGATACACCGCTACGAAAAAATGGCGGAAGCTCCGGTTAGTTGTGGGCGTGGTTTCACGCATCGGAGGCCAAACTATGTAAATCGCTCCTGTCGTTACGTAACAATGGGAGCAGAATCTTATTGGCTCGTAGATCCACATCACACTAGACGGCTCATCCGGGCGGCTGTACAGACACTGCAGAATTTAGTTGCTTTCCTCCTTCTCTGAGTTGGCAGGCTGAGGAGAGACCACTTTATGTATGTTAAAGCAAGAAAAAACCTGTTTTTCATAATAGGTCCCCTTTAAGTATGAGGAAGTGAGGAGGCTGAGGCGGAAATCAAGTTAGCCCTTGTGTGGGCATTTATTACAAACACAGTAATACAGACCACTGACAGCAACCCTTCACCACCCCGGTTGAGCTCTTATATACCCTCCCCACATTGATTGGACAAGACCACATACCAGCGTAGGGATTTAGTTTACACACACACATAACACCCATCACTTGGCCAAGAGTATTTACATAATATACAACATCATCTTCCTTACTATAACTCTATACTATATATTGGTCCACATCCGATCTCTGTGTGGCTTCATTAACACAATTTACAGACAATTATCCAGCCAAACACCCCTCTCTTGCTTCCTATACTTGGTTTGATCCAGGAAGTATAAATAGCTCTGACCAGCCACAGAACACTCTTTTGTCTTTTGTCAGGACAGCCATTCACACTTTGCAGACATGTTATCAGTGCTCAGTTCCACCAAACAACTGACAGCCGGCCTGCCTGTTTGTGTTTCTGTCCCCCCTTCTGATTTATGTACCATGCTTTGTGTAGGACTGACTTCCATAGCTGCCAGGAAACGCATGCCCAAGAATCCTCCTAAGTGACAAAATCACAAACATTAATACACATAGCATGACATTTAACCATGTGACATGGAGGGATGGGATTCCTCCATCACAGACTCTGTTCAGGTTCTCTTCAGTCGGATGCTTCATGCTTGAGTGATCTTCATCCCTCATCATCCCACACTTTGTTCTGCAGGTGCTTCCTCTAGCTTTTTCTTGCTTATACTCTGAAAGCCAGGAAGATCAGGAGTTGGAAAAAGCTTCGTCCAGCCACGTCTCCATGCAACATATGAAACAGCCCTCCCAGTTTTTCCACTGTCCTTTTCTCTGCTGACAGTTGATCTATTTTAATTGTGAATAATCTCACGCCACGAAGACCGAGGGAAGTAATGGTTTACTCTTCCTCTTCTCTCTTTGTTAGCTCCGGCTCTTCGTCCACGACACCTCCTCCTGAACTCATCGGAGGGTTGGGGTCTCAGACTGGGTGTTTGTTTGGGTTTTGAAAGCTGAGATCCTCTTCCATGTAAACAATTCTCTGTTGTCATGGTTACATATCATAACAGTTTTAGGAAGTGCCAGAAATGCCTGACGAAAATCCCTCAAGCAGCGTCCAAACTGGAGGAAACAACGGGGTACCAAAATCTCAAGATACAAACATTCAAAGATGCAAACAATGAAAAGTGCATGTCAGAGTAAATGCCTGATCTGCAGGTTACTGATCCATGCGGACGGATGCTCATCAATGTGGAGATCTGGTGTATTTGGCAACAAATCTCTGTCTCAAGATAACAAGATCAAAAAATTATGATTTCAGATTAGTTCATAAATAGTATAATTGTTTTAGTATAAGTGTAAGTGTTTTTTTTAAATATTGTATTGCGCTTTTTAGTAAAACAATTATTTATTGAATAATAAATTCATTATTAAATAATTAAATGCAAGTTCAAAATCTTTTCCAAATGCATTTTCAAATAGAGAAATAAATGACTGAATTTAAAAATAATTAATTTTTCTATTTTTTTATTCATGTGAAAAGGTCATTTTTCCCATCACTGTTTTCTTTTCCGGCTGCATTTTCAAATCCTTTTTCCAAATGGCATTTTCTAAATCTGTTACTTTCCCCATTTAGCTTCTCCTTTTCACTTTTCCGTGGTACTTTTTCACCAATTTGCAATTTTATTTAGTAATATATATACTAATTTCCCAAATAATAACGGATGCTGAAAAGGTCTTATCGCCACTTGCGTGACACTCCCGGTCCTCTGTACTATATAATTTATGTAAAAATGAACAGAAATAAGATTGAATTAAGCTGCTGATTAACCATTAATCTTGTGGAAGAAAGAAAAGAAAAACTCATCAGCATCATGTCTGGCACTCTTTTGACTGTGACTTTGACAGAGTTTTTCATAATAATCTCATAAACATAAAGGGAAACCGCAAGAACAGACATTTCAGAAGCAAACTGAGGAAAACTGAAGGGCTCAAGCTGGGGAGCAGGACATTTTTACAAGTAGCAGTGAGTCCAAGAGTATGGAGGACCAAATAATTAAACACATAATTAAAAATAATTAAAAATAAAAGCAGAAATGTATATATTTTGTTTTTCCTTCTCCTTATACGTGTATTTGTTGTTTTTACATGAAACAGGAAGAAGCAGAATCCTTCCTGTTGATTAACCAATCGTAGAGGAGCTGGACCAAGAAGGCCTCCATTTACATAACGAGGCAGAAATGCATAAGGTAAAGTAAAAAGAGGAGAAGAGAGAATGTAAAAACAAGGAATGCATGTAAAAGGAAAAGGAAGAACAAAATACACATATTTCTGCTTTGATTTTTAATGATGTCAGTTTTGGTCCTCCATACAAGAGATGGGTGTTTTCAAATGTAAGGGCAGTTTTTTTTATGTAAAAAGTAAAATTTCAGAGGATGAAAAGTAAAAAAACTGCTTCCTTACTAAAACGAAGGGGAAATAAAACCCACCTATTTTGATAAATGATAATGATGTCCTTCATTTTAGGTTATCTACTACGTCTTAAACTGTGACATTTTAACATATCACATCATTTTACCATATAAATAACGTTCAAGTCATTTACATAGTGAACTTTAAATTTAAGGGAACTTTAAATCAAGCAAATTCAGTTCACCTGCACTCAGATAATGGATTAATAAATAAAAACTTAAGTCCTTTTCCTGATCCATTGACTTGGAGTTGCAGCGAGGTTGGTACAGTAGGTGTTCATCCATTGGCAATGTAGAGATGAACACTCTATTGCACCTTTACATAGACCGGGGAACTTTAGGGTACATTTGGAGCAAACTATATGGAGGGGTAGAGGGGCAGAAGGAAAACTAAAGACTATTTGTACAACCAGACTCAGTTGAAGGACAGGACATCAACACAAACATTTCCTCCGCCCATCTCAACCCCCTGTGAAGACATTCACATTCTCTTTGGAGATTTTTCCTTGAATATTTACCTAAATCCAGTAAAAGTTTATACTTCTCGTCATAATCTAATGTTAAACCTTATTTCATTTCAAGGAAATTTGGGGAAATACTAAAATGGAGCGATTTTAACAATGGAAGAAACAGCTCAAATGTAAAAGTACAAAAACAGTGAATTTCTCAGTATTTTCAAAGCCGAGCCATTTAAAAGCATTTAATCGATATGCCAGTGGGCTCAGAAAAAGTGTGTGATGTGGCATTATCTTTGGAATTACAAGGAAGAAAGAAGGATCTGCCCAAGATCTCCGTCTGTGCCCTTTACACACATACACAAAGACAGAAAATTATAAGCAGTCCGGGGAGAGAAATACACCTGAGAGATATCCTTTATCTCTGATTTCATACCTCCGCACTGCCTAAGTCCTAATTGAACTTAAATACCTTAGTTATATAAAAAGGTGGATGGAGGCACGTTCATGTAAGTTGATTTAAAGTATGTCTGATAATAATTGTGCTGATAAGTTTTTTTCTTCGCTTCAGACGTCATTTCAATTATAAGAAATTCATCATGGAGGGAAGGACTTCACAAACACCAGAGGACAAAAATGTGAGACACAAGACGTGGGTGAGAAATGTATTTTCATCTCCTGGTCAGTGACCTATAGATGTAATTATGGGACCAGTTCAAGCAGTTTTAAATATACCCCGAAGAGCGTCCTGCACTACCATTCCCCTGCCCCAGGGCCAGTGTTTTAGTTTTTTCCCCCCATTGTTTTATCAGGCATTACATCTCACTGTTTCTTCATTTGTCACAAAGATTTAGAGTCTGTGACCTGAAACAGCTTGAGGAGTTCAACTTCACAGGCAGTTTCCTCGGGGACTAATGTGTTTTCAGAGCGGCGACCATCTTTTTCCCTATTTAATGAGCTCAGTCATAAATAAATGCATGGCCTTAATTAGCCTGCATGTAGCGGGGGCACTGGAATTAGCAAGGAGCCGTGGAGATGGAGGCTCCATGCCCGATTTCTTCTGGAGATGCAGATCTAGGCATGGGGAGGTGGCCTTTGAGCAGATGCTCTCTTTGCTCTCTGCTAGATGAGGTTTCCATGATTTCCTCCTTTCATCTAAATCTGTTAAGCTGCTCCTCACTGAGAAACCCTGGCTGGATGACGGCCATATGTAGGATAGTTCATACCTGGTCCAAGCATCAATCTGGATAATTAAATAAAGACAAATTTTATCTAATTAAGTTGATCATTTTGTATATATCTAATTTTGTTTATATATATATACATATATATATATATATATATATATATATATATATATATATATATATATATATATATATATATATATATATATATACATATACACATATACATATACACATATACATATATATATTTATACCTCAGTCTGTGTGAATACTGGATTCTGATTGGCTGGCAGGTGTACATTAAAAGTGATAACCTACACCTAGAAAACAAGTTTGGTCAAATTGCCTGATAACTTTAATATCATTGCGCTGGATCAACTGCCAGGTGGTAACCACGGCAACGGAGATACAGAGAAGAAGAGCCGGCTACCGCAGGATGGCGACATGAGTGATTTTGTAATTTCTTTTAACTTATCTGGTGAATTTAATAATTTTGATGACTGGGATGCAGAAGAGGAGAGAAAAGAAAAGAGCTGAGCGGAGCTGAGCGGACTAGAATATCTCCCGTTGCTAAGTCGTATCTCAGGTCCGTCCTAGTTACTGGAGAATCAACACTGTGTCCATTAAGGACCTTATGGGACGGTAGTGATTGTTCCAGGTATTAGTCAGACCCTCAGGTGTTACCAAGGAAACAGAGTTATGGCTTGTTAAAAAACGTTGTAATTTACCAGGTTACCACGGCTGCAGACGAGAGATTAAATAGTCCGCTCAGCCGCTCAGCTGTGGCTTGTTATAAAACTAATGAAAACACTAGCATGAATAACTGATTTAATATTTATGTTTTTTGGTAAGTGACCTTGGTATAAGTGGGATAACACCCTTCGAGGTGACATTATCAGAGATATATGGACGATGCATATATATATAGATATATATATATATATATATATATATATATATATATATATATATATATATATATATATATTTACCTTGTGAACACATGACAAAGGCATTACGGACGATTGGGGTCTGGGTACTGGCCCGGCCTCCCTGCAGTCCTCGCTTGTCCTCAACGGAGGATGTATGAAGACCTTGAAATGCACATTGGTCAACCCCTATAGTCTTATTTACACAACGAAACAAAATTACACCTGATACGCATCATTACAATAAACATTGTACGTTTCAAGTGACAACATCTAAAGGGGAAAAATACTTTTCTTTATCTTATTGCTTTTTTGATTGGACGGATACTGCTGGTCAGTTGCTGGAAGTAGGAGAGGAGAGGAAGATGTTTGGTGGACAGACGTGGCCCAGATACTTAGCGGTGGTGCTGGTCCAGTGAACAGGAGACCACGTGGATGTGTACCACACGGGAAAGAGGAGAGCCAAGAAAACTATGGGAGTTAACTGAGCTAAACATTCCTGTAGGTTTCTGACTGTGAGTATGTGTGTGAATAAGTGTTTTGGGGCTTCACATTCAATTCCATTCAATTGAATCCAATGTTATTTATATTCCCTCTATTAAAACAGAAGTTGTCTCTAGGATCTTTCCAGAGACCAGAACATGACCCCCGAGCAATTATTACATACACATTACATAAACAATGGCAGGTAAAAACTCCCCTAGTGGGAGAAAAACCTTAAACCAAACAGTGGCAAAAACTCCCCTTTAGGAGGAAGAAACCTGGACCAGGACCTGGATCATAAGGGGGGACCTGGACCAGGACCTGGATCATAAGGGGGGGACCTCCTGCCGGAGACCAGACTAGACAGAGCAGGAAAAGAGAGACCAGAAAGAGAAAATGAAGAGAGAAGAGAGATACAGACACATGTTTATATTTTAGGTTCAGATTATTGAGAGGTGATGATATGCTACTTGGGTTATTGGAGACCACATGTATTGCCAGTAAATTTCAGTTAGTAGACCAACTGTTTATGTCTTGCTTTTCTTATGTTAAATTAAGTGTGTTTCTTTTTAATTGTTGTCTGGCCTCAGTCATTGAAAATATAGGTGAACGTTGGGGTCTGACAGTTTGATTAACTTAATTAAAATGAGATAAAGACCAAGATGAATATCAGAAAACATAGTCTTGTTTCCTGAAGATTAACACGGGTTTAAAACCTCCCAGCAATACAGTAAATTGCATCTATGCAAGGAAATGCATCCAATATGAAAGAGCCTTTCTTTATAATTCCTTCCATCACTAAGCTTTTCACTAGCACCAAACTAGCACTGGAACCACTTTGGTGGAAAAGCAAAGCAGCCAGCGCTCTGTTTCCTGCCTGCAAGTGTGTACGCAGCAAACATGGAGGCGTTGGCCTCACACACCCGCTTCTGTGTGGGAAATGACAGAGCAACTGGGTTTGCTGGTGCTGAGAAATCCCTCTACACACAATCGTATATACCCTGTGACATATCCATGTATGTTGACATTTTTACTTCATGCTTTAATTGTTTATATGTAGTTTATCTGGCATAGAGACTATTTAGATTTCAAACCAAGTGGTGCTTGTTCGTCTTTAATACTTGTGTTAATACATTCTGATGTACTTTAAAGACACATGTCACATATGCTTGTTGGTTGTAAAAGGTCGTTGCTTTGACTTGTCTAGCTTGGAGCAGGGTGAAGAAAGAAACACCAGTGTTAGTGAGCTACAGCAGGAACTACCAACTCAAGAGTCTTTATTCATGATCTCAGAATGAGAGTTTTGTAAATGCTTAGGAGATAAAGAGGAAAAACATCAACCACAACACTTGAAGATTGAAATACAATGGTTATATAATATTGAAGAAGCAGAATGAACTATTTCATTTTTTGGAGATAAAAAAACAACAAAAAACACGATGCTCTCACATGGCTTAAAAGTGATCACCTTCGATCATTAAATGTGAGAGCGAAGGCTCAAGTGGGGCTTTTTTTGACCGAAAGGATTCCAGTGCTAGTGCCATACCTAGCACCAGTTCTTTTTTGCCTTTTGACCACCAGGTGCAAGGAAAGCACCAACTCATAGTCCTTTTCCACCAAACCGGTTCCAGGGCTGGTTCTGGTTCTGGTTCTGGGCCAGTGCTGAGTTTAGAACTGGAGCTTTCTGTTCCCACTGACAAAGAACTGGTTCCAGCCCAGAAAAACCCGCTCCACGGTAGCACCAACTCTTTGCTGGGCTAGAGGAAAGAAGCGCTTATTTAAGCTGAGGGGGGCGGAGTTATTAAGACCAACAGCAATAGGAAGACTGCGAGAGGGCGCCATTTTAAAATAAGCGACAAAGTATGGATCCAGCAAAGCAGCAGTGGTCTGTGGAGGAGACAACTTTTCCTTTGGCATTGGATCTGCCATTTTATGATCACAATGAAGTAGCGTAAAGCCAGAAGCAGCTGCTATACAACCGCAAAGTCGTCCATAGTTGTTTCTACGAGCCAAGTTTGCAGCGACGTAACTGATGTTTGCAGTGACGTGAGGACGTGGCTCCCCTTAGCACCCGGAGCTGTGGAAAACCAAACCGGTTCTTAGCTGGTTCACAAATTGAACGAGTTGTGACTCAGCACCAACACTGGCCCAGAACCAGCCCTGGAACCGGTTTGGTGGAAAAGGGGTATCAGTGCCAAAAAAACTAGGCTATGTTTTTTTTATTTTTACCTTTTCACAATCCGTCTACTCAAAAGGCGTTGTCGGTAGCTGTAATCAAGGCAACCTGTTATAATGTTAGTTTGCTGGTTTGCGGTTGGCCGAAACAAAAATAAAACTCAAACACTCACAATTATGGTCGTTAGGGTCAACCGTCACAGCTTTTTCCTTCCAAAATTTGATCGATTCAATACAAAGTATGATTGTTTTCTATAGTGATTACTTTTTTACTTTACCAAAAAACAAAACACAGCAAAGACAAGTTAACACCACGGTTTAATATTCTGGCTATCCTTCCTCGTAAGTGGGTTTGAATCTACTGCTCACTGGATGTTGATGTTTGCACATCAGCCACCGAGGCCAGAAATAACATGCGCTCAAGCTTGCTGTCTTATCTACTTGACGGTGAGAGATTGCGGCTCTTCAGCAGCATATAGAACAATAAAACACTAGCTCAGCTCAACACTTTCAGTATTTGCTCATAATCAAAAAAGTTGGGTTCATGTGTAATCACTAAAAGTCCTCCAGTCAGTATCTTTTCAAACATAAATGTGTGACGTCTTCCTATACGAAAAAATAAATGTTGAAATGTATCATTTTTGGGCAGCACAGAGGCTTTGTGGTTAGCACTGTTGCCTCACAGCAAGAAGGTCCCCGGTTCGACTCCCAGGCCCGGCAGGGCCTTTCTGTGTGGAGTTTGCATGTTCTCCCCGTGCTTGCGTGGGTTTTCTCCGAGTACTCCAGCTTCCTCCCACAGTCCAAAAACATGCATGCTAGGTTAATTGATGATTCTAAATTGCCCGTAGGTGTGAGCGTGAGTTTGTGTGTTTATATGTGGCCCTGTGATGGACTGGTGACCTGTCCAGGGTGTAACTCCTGCCTCTCATCTGTAATGAGCTGGGATAGGCTCCAGCAGACCCCTGTGACCCTGCAAAGGATAAAGCGGGTATAGATAATGGATGGATGGATGTATAATTTTGAGGGTCTTCTTACTCTTCTTTTTTCAGGTGTGTATCTGAAGAGGGAGACAGAAGAATATACGATATACAGTTGGCTACAGACACATCACGCAGGTGAGCAGGTGAATGCCTGCTGAGGAAAAGGTGACTTATTTAGCTCTCACTTTGCAAAGGTCCAGCGAGACGTGGGGGATTCCCTCCAGCACCGACCCAAACCAACACACACACGTACACATGCGACCTAACCAGCCTCTCTGAGGTGAAAGGCCCGTCATCCATCTTCACGTCTGCATCCGTGGTCCAGAACATCGCAGCTCACATCAACATTTGTTCATAACAATTTGTGGAGAGTGGTTCTGGATCCGGATTGAAAAAAAACATATTAGGAAGAGACATTAGTAATATTGCCATAGCCATATGTGTGGTGGACGACTGAGGTCACCTGACACTGAAGGTCACCTTTTTCAGTCAAAATTATTAAGTGCTTCCCCTCTAATTAGATGAGACGTCCCACATACTGACCAGACACACGGCAACCAGTTTATTTATAGGCTCAAACTGAAATGACCAGTTGGTTTAATTTAATAGTGAGCAATAGGATTATACATGGAAACAAATTACCTAAGTGGGGGTACTCAGTACCGAAATCTTTTAACAATGATGGAAACTACGGACATGATGTCTCCCAGTATTATTTCATTATTGGGTTTAGCTTCTGCATCTGTCAGCTAGGCCTGGCTCTGGGATTGGGCCCAGCTTGTGTCCAGACTGACACACAGCTGCTAGCGGCTCACATAAACCCCACACCCCGGCCACCGCTCTGCAGGGTCAGGGAGGGGAAGGGCAGGATCCCATTCCACCAGCTACCACACACACTATTACCCAATTACAATTCAATTTTCTAGCCTGCTGTGGTCCAAAGAAACAACATGCACTATCTCCTAGATCACGAGATTTGTTATTTTTGCCGCGTGCATGTTAATGGAAAAGAAGATCTACCCTGACGCTGAGCTTTTTTTTTCTTTTTTTTTAAAGGCCTGACATTATTTAATGTGGTCAGCATCAGCAAATGCACAGAAACCTTCAGAAATCATACCAAACTATTTCTCTGGGAGGAGAAAGTTGTGTTTGTGGCAAGATTTTGTTTCGTTTTCACTATCAAGGAACACAATTCTGCTTCAGCCTTAATATCTTAGAGGCTGTCACATTCTCAAACTACTCTGCCATGCTTGCCAACTGCAATCAGAAATAACTCTGTCCCTTCAACTTAATGAAAAACAAGTACTTGGCCATAAACTTGTAGTCATCCTCTATCCAATCACATTGTCTTGAGTAATTAAAATGATTAGCTTAATTAGCTTAATTAACTAAATTTGACTACAGGACATGGCCATATGGTGAAGAAAAACAAAGATGGGAGCTAATTAAAGTTAAAATAATGCAGGTTTTAATTAACTCAACCCTTAGGCATCAACATTTTCAAATTTATCCAAGCTGATAATTAAAAAGTCCTCTTGCCCAAACAACATTTCTTCTCTGAGCTAATTAAATCTGGAAATAAATTAGCAACATGACGCTCCAAATATTAATTCCTGCTAGAAGATGACTTCACTTTCTAATGAAATTAATTAGCTGCACTGGACCCTCAATCAGATGCCAGGCGCTGTCCATGAGCATAGACCTCATGTAATCTAGCGTCGGGCGAAGGGCCTGAGGGCAGAAATTTACAATTGTAATGAACACTCTTTAACTGTGTGTCTCTCTTAATATACCAAATGAACATGTAGATCTATTTATGCCAAGGGCTTCCTCATTTATAAAAAAGTGGTAAGACCAGCTAGTTAAAACTTTTTTTTTCTCTTTTTTTCAGAAGCGAATATGTAGTGTGTGTGAGAGAGGGAGCGCAGAACCACGTTGCTGCCAAAAGCGATGCCAGGACCAGTTTTCAGCAGTCTGTAAGGTTCCACAGGCTGTGCCTGTGCATGTGCCAGCATATTACAGAAGACCCTCGTGAATTCACCCTAATACACCCTCTTGGCAGCTTAAGGGGATGACACTGTGGACAAGGGGGAATTGCAGTAAAATGTATCTGTCTGCATTTTTAAGTCCCCACTCTTCCATTGCCCATGTATATGATTTACTGTAAAGACTGAGGCAGTGCTGTAAAACAAATTATCTGCCATCACTGCTCAGTTTAAAGTGATGTTGAGTGTGCATGACACCTTTAAAAAGCCAGCATGATTTCAAAGGAAATAAAAAAAATAAATTAGACACAGTTTACTGCATCAGCGGAAAAGCAGGTTAGAGCATATTCAAACAGATTTTAAGATTAAGATTCAGTAGATAAGATCGAGATGAAAATTTAATGATCCCCCGGGGAGAAAAGCATCGAAATCAGCTAAAGTTCTATTCAGGACAATAATTCAGGTATTACGGTTCACGATAATGAAACACGTATCCTTAATGTGTTATAAACCAAACCCAGGGCAGTGAAACCCCAGAACATGTCAGTCAAGTGGGAATCTGAGGCTCAATTAAGAGCCTGTTATTATTGTCATGGCCGATGACAGAACAGGGAAGAACGTGCACCATTAAAATGCCTTGGACTGTGGAACCCCCCCCCCCCACACACACACACACACACACACACTCCCTACACCCCCTACACCCCCTACACCACCCCTTAGCTTACGGCTTAATTTTCAACTATTGAAGGGCAACCTCCAAGTTGTGTTATTCACAAACTACATGCATAATATTACCGGTAGGTGGAAATGCATGTTTAACCCTTTCATGCCTGATATATGAAATATATGAAACAAAAATTCATTTTTTTAATTTGAATTGTTGACTATGTATTGAAAGGAAACAATGAACAGTTTCTATATAATTATTGTTCCTTTTATTTTGAATACATTCTGTATTTTTATGTATTTTTTTATCAAGTTGTATGTACATTTTTTTATAATATTTTGTTTGTATAATTTCTTTTTTTTTTTTTGGATTATGGGGTGGTTCAGTACGGAAGAGTATTAGGGCAAGGCAGGAGAAAAATAAAAATGATATTTTAGAGGAGGAAGATTTTTTTTTATTATGCACTTCGAGAAAAAAGTACAATTTTGAGAAAAAAGTTTTGTGAATAAAGGTGAAATTTTTAGTTTATTCTTGAAATTTTATTTCAACATTAATCTCAACATTTTGACTTTTTTCTCGACATTTCGACTTTTTTCTCCAAATTGTAGTTCAACATAAATCTTGACATTTTGACTTTTTTCTTGACAATTTCGACTTTTTTCCCGAAGTGCGCAATAAAAGAAATCTTCTCCTCTCAAATATTTTTTCTCCTGCATGGCCCTAATACTCTTCTGTAGGTTCAGAGGTCTCAGAAATTCATGTATCAAATACGATACATCCGGCATGAAAGGGTTAAAGACGTTTAATCAACATCATTAATGCAGAACTTCAGAACAAGTTTGCTGAGTTGTTAACAAACACTGTAAATACTGTGCTTGCACACATTGCAGAAATTCCTGCTTTTTTAGGACAAAGCCTGAAGTTTTCGGGCCAAAAGCAGCATACGTTCCCCCGGGGATATGTGTGGATGAAGAGAGGACACGTCGCTGATGCCCCTGTAACGATGAAACCGTGTGCGGTCCTGGTTTTACTCGGGGACGATGAGATGCCCGGAGCTGTGAAGGGGCTCCAGATTAGATGTGGAAGCCGGGATCATGGGAAATTCATGGCCAATATTTGCTCTCTCCATGCAGCTCTCTTATGTGACCATTGGCATCAGGTTGCCAGGATACGCTGACCATGTCCAAGTGATTGACATGGACGTAGAGATGGGAGATTGAACCTCAGCTAGACTAAACATCATATGAATGCAATTACAATGAATTAGAAAGATCAGGTTTAAAAATGCACAATAATACATTAGATTCCATTGGAGTGATATTAGATTTCAATTGGAATAAACTGGATTGTAGTTAATTGGACTTGGATTAAATGGCAATAGTAAACTGACTTTATCAAGTGTTTTCTTTTTGTTTTGTTGACCTCTCAAAGAGCTGTACAAAAGCCACATTCACCCTTCCACACATACATTTAAACAGAACTATTAGCCTTTAGAGATCTACAGTTATCTGCCTCTGTTAAGTCTGGGCAGCGCTTTCTTCCTCTTACACACAGAACCACTCACCATTGAACGCATCAGAGGCGACGTGGGACTCAGTGTTTAGCCTGAGGACACTTTGACATATGGAATACGAGGCCGGGAACTGAACTGATAACTAGACAACTTTATTTTTATTGAATAATTTGGCTAAATGGTCCTTTAACAATATGTGGCAATAGTCTACCTTTGATATTTTGTTTTCATGTTCTGTTTATTACCGCGGTGCTATAACATCACCTCTAATTTTGTTAAGACTCCAATATTTGATGTATCCATGTCTTTTTGGCTGCTCTCCCAATTGTTACATCAATGTTCAGCTGTTTTTAATCATGCATGTAGTTTTTTATATTAAAACAGTGCTAAATGTTCTTGGCTTTTTACATAAATATCAATAACATATGTCTATAAAATGTTTATATATCTCCATAGCACTCATTGATATAAAATATTATATATAAATATAAAAAAAATATAAATATATATATATATATATATATATATATATATATATATATATATATATATATATATATATATATATATATATATATATATACATACATACACATGATTCTTGCTAAAGTGTTTTTACACTTAAAGTCACTGAGCCTGTTAAGCAAAGAGTTGCACTTTAAGAGGGAACAAGGGCAACACAGTGCACACACAGAGACGTGTGACACGCCCTCTTGAAACTTGTCACAGCCTATTGGTGGATGTGTAGCGTGAGAGGCAAACAATTTCACAGTGAAAAGTGAAGAAACTTTGGCCTTTGTGCTTGACTGCATCCTATAAAATATCTTTAAAATTGAGATAATTGTGTTTACTGTGTACAGAATGGCTTTCAGTCGGTGTAGGCAACAAACTATGAAGGAGGGGGGGGAAAGCTGCTCTTTGATTCTGTCACTTTTTCAATAATTAATGTTCTCCTCTGGCAATTTTGATCCGATATGTAAATAGCTTCTCATCCCATTATGCAGAACATTGATGAATGTGACAAAATTCCAAAAGATGACAGTCCAGCACACACAGTTGTGGGCAAACATTACAATACACTAATGACCCGGCGCTTTAATGTCATCCCATCTGAGACATTACAGAATTTGAAATTAAAGGTACAGTTGGCTCACATGACAAAGTGGCTATCTCATCTAAGTAGAATATCCACATCAGTCAGGATGCAGCAGGGATGCACCCGAGCTGAGCTTAAAGCTAGTTATAGCTCACATCAAAGGCATGTCATCATGCCCAACAGCTATGCTTGCCATTTGGATTCCACTGAATCCAATCCTTTGGTTACATTTTTTAAGCTATCTCTCCTCCAGCTTCCACGGTTAAACACCATTAAAATGGAAAATATAGTGTTTTCTGCATCAGCTCCAGCCTTCGTTATTCCAAAGACTTGTCTTTGTTATCTTGATCGCAGTAAACAAGCGGCGTATACTCCTCTGAATTCTCCGCTCTAGCCCGGAGTTGTCTGACAAAGTGGTCAAGAATGTAGACGCAATTAGTGCTACAAAGAAATGTGTAGCGATGAACAAGGTGGTGCAGTGACCTTTAAAACAAAGGGATCCTAAGCACTAGAATCGTAGAAATGCACCAGCTGCTACCACACGGCTCTAACTCATCTATTTGAGGTAGTTTTAATGTTTTCTGCTTTGAGGAATAATAAATCTCCATGCTCAGAGCACGGTAGAGCAGAGACTTGTCGTGAAGAGGAAGACACAAGCATCCGATTGGGTCAAACAGAGCACATACAGGACTGTCTCAGAAAATTAGAATATTGTGATAAAGTTCTTTATTTTCTGTAATGCAATTAAAAAAACAAAAATGTCATACATTCTGGATTCATTACAAATCAACTGAAATATTGCAAGCCTTTTATTATTTTAATATTGCTGATTATGGTTTACAGTTTAAGATTAAGATTCCCATAATATTCTAATTTTTTGAGATAGGATATTTGAGTTTTCTTAAGCTGTAAACCATGATCAGCAATATTAAAATAATAAAAGGCTTGCAATATTTCAGTTGATTTGTAATGAATACAGAATGTATGACATTTTTGCATTAAAAAAAATAAAGGACTTTATCACAATATTCTAATTTTCTGAGACAGTCCTGTACAAGTGGATGCATCTGCAGTATTTAAAGGCAACAGTTTTTGGGTTGTTTTTTTTGATGTTCTAAAAGCTATTTTCCTAATTATCCTGCTGTGGATTGTATTATAAAAGCGACCCGCCCCGACTCTGATTAACTTTAAAAGGCTGTTTAAAATAGCTCACAGGAAGCATGTGATGAAACCTGAATAAACGTACTGAAATGATGTACTTTGAGACAAAGACCACTATCACTTAGTGACCCCCGGAATAATACGCTTTATGCCTTAATGACCCCCTGACAATGTACAGAAGTCATCTTTGGACTTCCTGGCCAAAAAAAAAACCATCTTTGGGTTTCCTCTAAATGAGTCTCACCATGTCTGTAACTGCACCTTTCTTGACCTACCTCAGACAAGGAAGGTTAATCCGTGACAGGGTTAAAAACTTATCTGGCCCCGCTGGTCACATAACATCCCAATTACTTTAACAATCTCATGGAGAGTGGAGGTTGCGGCAGCGGGGGGTGGAGGGCCCGGGCAAAGAGATGGGAAAGAAGAAAAATGCAATAGATAAAAGTCTGTCTCGGAGTAAAAGATAAGTTCTTATCTTAATCTAATGACTCCACAGCCTTAATTTGTCAGAACTGGCTTTGCTGGAAGAAAACAGGGGAAGGATAGAAGATGAGGGCTGGGGTGTCTGGTACACAGTGTTAATAAGGGACATCTCTCAAGTCTCAGGGAAAGAGGAGAACGGATTATCGGCAGAACATTCAGTAACAACACCGAGATGTGCTTCATTCTGTGCATGAAGGGTTTTTTTTTTTTTTTTACTTGTGTTAACAGTCACTAATTAGCACCTTATCACCCTCCAAGTAGCTCCATACTGTGGAGACGCCAAGCACACTAGTATTTATAACCCAGTGACTGATTAGATAAACAGCTCTTTGTGGCCAGCGGCCAAATCAAACATTTTGCTGGTCGTATGGAATTATTTATTATTCAAGACAAAAGGAAACGTTCTCTTTCACATCAATCTCACCTGAATTCACTTCTCCAAAGATTGCTTTGTCTAGAACGGCAACGGGGGCCGAAGTCGTGCCTTCGGGAACGAATCTGAAGGTTTTTTTGCTTTTGTTTTTGTTTTTAAAGACAAACCACTCCTGTGTTACGTTAGCACCCTGCTAATTCTACGAGTGTATTTATTTACTGCATGGACGGGTCCTTTGCAATCGCCCCCTGAAACCTCTGAAGGTGACATGCGTTGCTAACAGAGGACTAGCCGGATGCAAGTGAGACGAGGGAAAAAGAGAAAGAAAACGTCTCTTGAGGTGCCACTTCTCAGATGAGAGAAAGAAAATAGAAAGTGAGCATTGTGTGAGAGCAAACCTCAACAGATTAATTTGAAGTGTTCACTGAATTGTGATTCCTTTTAATTAATGACAAAATTAACTGCTTTGTTAATGTGCTCCTAGAGGAAATGAGCTGCTGGCAATTTCTGTGGTGAACAAAAGGAGGGCAGATCTCTCTTGACATTTTTACAAGTTTGCCAGGGTTGCAATGCAACGGCTCATGTTGTGCAAAATTGATCTTGAAGGGATGTCTGCTCGTATGGATTGGAAACTGTGACTGACTGAAGTCAACAAATGATGCACTGCCCTGGATGTATTACATCTTTAAAAATATATATATTTATTTAATTTTTGATGTTGTGTTGGTAAACCAGCTCAAGTAGTCAATGGACTACTTAAAAAGGAAGGATGGATGGTACGTATGTACATTATATTACTTTTAGGGCTGTCAAAGTTAATGCATTAACGCAAATTATTTTCAACGCCACTATTTTTTTTATAATGCAAGATTGATACAGGAAGAGTTTGGAGAAACAAAAAATAGTGCCGCTGTAGTAGAATGTAAAGTACAATACACAAAGCATCGATTACACGACCCGTTGGTGTACTGAAGAGCAGGTTTGGAGGATCTTTTTTTTCCCTTTACTGTACAATACATTATATGTCAATCAAACAGTTGCTATGGCTACCATCTCCTTCAGCCAACCTGAGTCAAAGGCGCTTCAGAGCTGCAGACCGACATTTACATCAGAATATCCGGTTTCACATGTTTCTGTGGTGAAATCAGAGGCTGCGTTAATATAAACTGCTTTCTTAGCTTTGCATTACAGCGAAAAAATAATGAGGAAGTGCTAATGATTAGCCATTAGATGAACCAACTGTCAATCACAATGATACGCCTCATAGTTAAAAAAAAAAATAGCTTCATACAAATCCAGCTGATGTGGTATAAAAATAATCAACTAATTAAGAACTGTCATGGATGCAGATTCAATGTGTTTATCATAAACTTAGTTAACCAAAGTTAACCATCAAAATCAAAATCTTGAGTCAATTGGCATTTAGTTTTCAGAGCCAGCCACTCAAACACAAAGGGATGCTTGTCCAAGGAAGTCTTGAATGAGCTACAGCATGTACCAGAACAAGAAAGAGAGAAAAGGGAGAAGTGAAAGAGCTGTAAGCCATCATGCAAAGTTGTAAACATACAGTAACTCAGTCTAATGTCTTCATGGTTTGAGCTTGACTTAGTTCCCAAATGTCCATGTCAAGCGTTTTGGTTGGCTAACGGCTGCTCATCGTGTCTTCCCTCTTGTCAGTTTTACGTCAGCACGGGTCACAGCTGGAGCTATGACCCCACTTTCTGCAGAAACCGCTCTAGAAACCCATCCCTGAATCATTTCCCATCAAATACTCAAACACAAAGACTGAATGTTGCTGAGCTCAGAGCAGGATTATTTTTTTGTACAGAGGAAAAGGGACTTAAGTAAGGCTTTAGGTGAATAATAGCAACAGTGATAATAATGCATTTACTAAACAAACAAAAATAAATAAAGAGATCAAAAGAACAATCACATGAGGCTACTGCTTGTGCTGTACACTATAACTAAGGTATGAACCTTGCTGCACTGCGCTCTTATGATTAATCTAACTCAAACTGTTTAAAACTGTCAAAATTCAAATAGTTGCAGATGTTACAGACTGCGGCCAGGCTAATTATAACAAGGAGCCTGCATTTTCACAAGTTTCCATACATTGAATGAAACATCAGACACCAAAGTCGTAAAAATAGGCTTTAATGACCAAAGTTAATTCAAGTCCCCTAAATATTCACAAATGCTAAATTGAATACAAACCATTTGCTAAAAAGGTAAACATTAACAACTCGCATCTTCATACTTAACACTTTGAGCATTGAACATCCTGAAAGGAAGGCAACATCATTTGACAACCTTAAAAATAATGTTTCTTAAAGGAGCATGAGGCTCCTTTTAAGAAATGAGACTCTCTAGCGCCACCCTTCGCCACGACGGCCGTTGGGGGTACTGCAGCCAACAGTGAAGCCGGCACGGGAGAACGGGGAGAACGTGCATGCAGCGTCATGTGACGTCACATCCGCAGGACAGCGCGGGAAATTCCGGTCATTATTGCAGCACATTTTGCAGCACACAGCCTGTTCAAGGCAACGGAGAGATACACTAGAGGAATCATTCTTTTTGGTTTGGAACGCTTCATCTGACATTATTACTAGAAAACTTACAACGTTTACGAATTTTTTTCATAAATCCTACCTCAATCCTGCCTCATGCTCCTTTAAGTTATTTTAGCGGTAGATCAACTCTTTACATGACGAGATGCTTCTACCAAAGTCTGAGCAGGTCTGCATCGCCTACGATATGTAATTTGTGCCTCCCAGCACCTGAATGGAAGGATGTATGTATGTACTAGATATGACAGAAGTATTTAGAGCCATACGGATGCATTACACAAAGTAAATCCCACCATCGTTGCCCACATTGAAATGAAATTTCCTCTCAGAGATACAGAAGACGGTACAATAAGAAGTCAAAGAGCTGGAGTGTCTACACTCCCAGAGTAAATCCCACAGCTCCAGCTACCTGGAGATCTGCAGATGAAGATAGAAGTCATATTTCAAGGGGAGAGGTTGGTCTCCAAAGTCAACAGTATGTACAACAGTGAAAAAACAATGAACCAATCTTTGCTTTTGCTCTGTTTCTATATAAAAACGTACAGTATACATACAGACAACCAAGGAACTGACAAACAACACCTGCTGATAGTTGTAATGAACAGGAAATGTTTTCAGAAGAGTTATTTACAATTGTGTGATATAACGTACGTATGAATGTGTATGGGGAATGTTAAGGTGGCCCGGCCTGAAACCAGTCCATTAATCACTGGGGTCAGGAAACGCAGGCAGCCGTGCTGCCACAGCACAAATTGTCTGTGTGCCTTATCAGCGATGTCTGGTCTTGGGGGCACCGCCGTCAATGTCAGAACATCAAACATTAGGCAACGTAGTCTTGTTTGGACCTGCTGCAACAGTGAATACTTTTGAGGGGTTGTCAGATATTGCAGCCTTGTCTAAATGAATACATTGATTAAAATATACAACATGTAGGCCATATTGCAGCTGATCCCTCTTGCTTTTCCTTCTCTTGTTTTATGTACACATATAAGACTTATTGAGCCCAAAAGTATAAGGTTTTCACGGTGGCAACGCTCATGTGTTTCTCATTATAACTGTAATGGCCTGTCACACGGTTCACATAAAAAACACCGAAGTGGAGCATAACGCTCTGCTAATTTTGTGTGTGCAAGTGTGAGCTGTTGGTCATTATGGAGGCGTATGGTTGCCTGCGTTAACGTTCGTTCTCAAACTATGTGCAAATACTTCCATTTTACATCATGAACTGGTCTGTGCTTGAAACCTCAGGTCAAATAAGGGCTAGAACCTTCATGTTGCCAAAATACTTCACAGCCCGCACAATCCACATCCAAATGCTTTACGCTGAAATCTTACCTAGTTCCTGGAAACACAGGCGGGACGCATACACACCTTTTGTTTTTTCTTCTCTCTGTTAGCTTAGTTTTGAGGTTGAGAGAATATTGCTCTACTTTGTCAGTCAACATATTCTTTTCTTCTTCTGTAGATTTGTGGTTTCATGTTCTTTTTAGGTTAAACTGGGTTTTATTTGGTAAACAAATCCTTCCACCGTTTGTTGCCTCATCAGCTCATCAGCTCATGGCTTCATTTGGTACTCGGCTCCATAAACTGGAAACAGATTTGGGCCTGTCCCCGAAGCATTGCAAACATTGTTCCAGCCAGGCTGTAACAGGGAGAGGGTTTGTGTCCGTCCACATGAGGCGGTGGGGCCGGTATGACGGGGGGTTTTGGTTCATGATGAGTTCATGATGGACGTGTTTTCTCTGGGAGAACTGGAGAAAGGGGGGGGGAGACGCTTACTCTCAGTGTTTTGTTTCAAATAGGTGTGGAGCAGGGCATGCATGCTTTAAAGTTAACTAGTGCTTGCAGCATTGTTCTTACGGTTACACTTCCGCAATTAAGATTATACACTTTTATGTACTTTCTGCCAATGGCATAATTATAATCCCAGCTCTGTTGGTATTTATTACTAAGCACATTGCTTTAGTTTCTCTGATGTTTCCACACAAAAGTCTTTTTGGTTGTTGGGGAAATACGGCCGACCGAGACCGAGTGGGCATAGTTTGTCTCTCTTTCAGAGAACTTCATGGAGGACAGTTTTATGGACAAGTCCAAGTATGCTGCAGGATTTGAAGAAAGACTAGATCTGAAAATTGGTGTCAGAACAGCCATCCATGATCATTACCCACTTACCCCTACTCACAGGGATCTTGTGGGGGGTTATCTCCGCTGTCTCTGGGCAAAAGTTATGGGTACACTCTGGACAGATCGCCTGCCCATAAACAGACAAACAACCATACACACTCAAATTTACCACACAATCTATAATCACCAATTAACGTGACATACATGTTTTTGGACAGTGGGAGTGAGCCAGATATGTGGAGAAAGCCCAAACAAGCACGGGCATGAACTGCATGTAAACTCTAAAGAAATGCCCCTGCCAGCAGACCAACCAGGAACCTTACCAGTAGGGCTATGTGGTGATTAAATTGTCTGTGCAGTGTATTTATTGGTGTTGAACATAAAACAAGATAATAATAATCATGCTACTTCTGTGTACCATGAAAAAAAAGATCAATTTCACTGATTATCAAATAAAGAAGACACATTTTTGGACTCAGCTGGCATTACTTCTCACATCTACACCTGCTAACTAAGGCTTATGCATATAAAACATATTTGTGAGTGGCTTAAAAGCGCTATATAAATAATATTAACAATACATTTTTAATGACAATACAATAATATTGACTAGGCATTTGTGCCTCTCTCTTCTCTGTTCTTCATCGTCTGTCCGAGCCCCCTCTTCTTCTCTTTCTTTATGAGCCAGGTTCTGTCCAAAGTTTCTTCTGTCTGAACGAGGAGTTTTTCCTTACTACTGTTAGCCTTAAAGGTTTTTTCTCCCGCACCTTACTTGCCATTAGGTGCGTTTCCGTTAGCGGGGGCTCTGGGTAGTTGTTCCAGGGCTGGATTGTTGATGTATGTCTCCATTACCACGAATGGCCCTGGGAACCTTAAAGGGTGGGAGAGGTACTGAGATTGGCCAACAGGAACTACCTGGCAGCGGCAGGGGATGGGGGGTCTCTTATTTACATACAGCCACTCTCATGTGAACACAAACAAACACATTTTGCTGAGAATATGTTTGATGAAAAAGATTACAAGAAATAAAACGAGTGATGAACCGATGAGTAAGTTCAGGGCTTATTCCCATATTACGGCGGGGGAAGTTTCTGGAAATCTCAATCACTGCCACCGCGGTGTATGTTGAAAAAAGCAAACAAAAACGCAATTTATCATCCCAAATATTTACTCGTTCCTTCTTCTCTTTCTTCTTCTTTTGGTGCATTCTTCTTTATCCCTTTTATGCCATTAGCTATTTGCTTACAGCAAAAACTGCGCATTACCATCATCACGCGGTCAGCTGTATCGATGTTCGGCCTAGGTTTGTCGTGAGGCACTGGTGCAGATACAGTGCATCACACCTTTTTCTTTACGGACGCGGAATCCTTTGGTTTTCAGCAGCGGGGTGCAAGCAGGACGTATTTTAAGGATGCACCCTCTTACAGTATGACCTGTCCTGTATCCGATGAGGATCTGTTGAGACAATTTTCATGTGGTTGCGTTGTGGTAACATACATCTTCCATTCCATATGAATGTGTTTCCACTGGCCCCACTGGAAATGCACGTATTGTGTCTTTACATATTTGTTGGGGGCTCATGTTCTGAGTCTCTGAAAACTACTTAGAGATGGTTTGTATAGTAATCGACGCTATACGAATGAAATGTAGTTAAATTGAATTAATATTACATAGTAACAGGTAATGAGCATGGAATTGACTGAACAGAGGTATCCAATTGTAATCTTACGTGTTGTATTTCGTTGTGTTTGCTACCTGAATTTGAATTTTTCTGATTCTGCCTCAAACATCGTTGAGCTTATTTACAGGAAAATGTAGCACTGATAACTTATTTATATGCTGGAAACAGTGGATTTGACCAGCAAAAGAACTGTGAGTATTCATGAGCCATTAGCTCTGCCTATCAGATGGGTTGCTGGGACTTCAATCAGTAAAAAAAAGCAACAACAAAAAAAAAAAACACATACACACACACACACACACACACACACACACACACACACACACACACACACACACACACACACACACACACACACACACAAAAAACGACCCTTAAGCCAAAATGTTGGTATTTTTCAGAGGGAGCCTTTGGTCTTTGTCATTCAGAAATAATCACAAGCTATTAGAGGTATGGTGGGGGGAAAGGCTGCTGTTATACTATACATTAAGTTAAGCTATAGATTAAAAATGGATGGCTGATAAATTTGCATGTGGCACTGTTAAATGATTTTATGGGGTTTCTTCAAATATTGACATAAAAGCAGTTCCAATGGTTGGGTGGGCTGTGTAATAAGATTGAACTGCCTGGTCCAATGACCCCAACGGTGTCACATACTGCCATATTGTCAGGGGTCATTGGCATCACAAATCAACAGTTAACCTTCAGTGTGAGATTTCAACCTGACTCCAACATAACCCCCTCACATCTGCGGCTTCACAAGGACACTTTTTTTTTTTTGCACTAATATGACGCACATCGTGTGTGGAAGGGTTTTGATTTGTGCTCAGCTGTAGATAGGTAGGTAGATTGCATTGCTAGGACCTGAGGTGAAACATCAAATGCCAGTGCTCCTGCAACATTCGTTCATCTGGCAATAAATGTCAATGAACCTTACTGTGTATTCCTGTTGGAGTTTGCTACATGTGTGTTTCCATATCAATATCTACATCAGTGTATGAAAACCTGTGCACAATCTTTTCTTAAAGGCACTCTATGTAAGTTTACCATTTGTACCATTGACACTGTTGCAACAATTATCACTTTCAATTTAGAATAAAAATTAAAATAAATTAGGAACAATAGCCTACTTTACCAATCTAGACAAAACTTTGCCAATTCTGCATCTCATTCCTTTATTTACTAAGAGTTTTCAACATCAGGGGGACTTCAGATGTAGTTTTTACTCCTGCACATAGTTTTTGGAGCAGGTGTTAGTGGTGGTAAGGGAGTCCATTTCCCCGTGGTTCAATCTTGCGCTTGTAGCTTACCCATCTTGAAGTCTACCTTCTGGCTAGTTGACTTTCAGGATTAGCCTGTAGCACTGCTGTTCACAGACAACACGACTCACTGTCATATAATCAGGAGTCGAGAAGTCATTGTGATATTCATGCTTCGTGGATGATTGGGAACAAGGGTTCACGTCTTTTTATTTTTATTTTTTATTTATTTATTTTTCTATTTCTATTTTTGTATTTATTTTTATCTTTATATGGGTGTTTGGTTTTTGGGGTGTTTTATTTGTACATGACAGTGCTGTGTGAGTGAGATGGAGATGTCAACTTCTCAGAGGGAACCTCCCAAAGGGATTAATAAAGTCTGAATCTGAAAATCTGAATCTGTCCCCCTGCTGGTTGCTGAACAATGTTAGGACAACAACACATGCACAGGAAATAAAGCATAATCATGTGCAAAACACTATCTGTTTATTTAAAACTGAACCGAGCAAAGGAAGAGTGGTAAGCCGTTGTTGCTATGGTTTCTTTGGAACGTGAACAAAGCAAAAGAACAAACATTAAGCATGGGTCAAGGAATGGATTAGCATTAACAGTGTCTGTGTGTGACAGTAGGGGGTGTGTAAAATAGGCTAAGTATTTAACATAACAGTATTACATGACAGTATTATGACATTACTTTCTTCATATGTGGTATGGTGGGTTGTGTTTTGTTCATGCTGCTTATTTTAACTTTACTGTTGTTGGCTATGTTTTTGTGTATTTATAAGCAGCTAGTCGTGCTAACTATTTTACTGCTGGTCATGCTAATTATTTTAGAAAACCTTTAGCCATTTTTTTTACATTATGTAGCTACCTACAGCTTCTGGTATTGTACACATAGCTGGTTAGCTAAAGTGCTTGGTTCAAGCAGATTATTGGGCTTTGGATTTTCATGTGTGGCAACAAACATGAGAGTGTATTCAATTCAATTCAAAAACACTTTATCAATCCCCAAAGGGAAAGTAATTCATTAGTATATAGTTGCTGTTGGTATTGTGATGGAAATGTGGCAATTTTAATTTAATGTAAATGTATTCATTTATTTATTTTTCCCAAACCGTCATCTGTCCTTGTTTTCATTCACCTCTGAGAATGTGTCCGTCAGACTGTCACAGTGGTTGTTGGGTGCAGATTGTGGATTCAGTGAGTGACCATCAATGTTGCTGTGCCTTCAACAAGGCCATATATCGCCAACAGAGGTGGACTTGGGTCTGGAGGACCCAGGTTCAAGCCCCACAATGGCAACCAAGATGAACCACCTTGGGCCCCTGAGCAAGACCCTTAACCCTAATTGCTCCCCCGGGTGAAATGGTGTATTTGTTCTCTCAGATGTAAGTCGCTTTGGATAAAAGCGTCTGCTAAATGACAGTAGTAGTAATAATCTGAATGCATCTCAAGTAGCTATAGCTTACTACTCATTTAGTTTCACAGCCACTTGGTAATTTTTGTCAGCACTGATGTCAAGTTATTGGCATGTTTGTTTAAATATGCTCCAATATGGAGAGGGATGTGTAGGGCCGACCCACTGGAAAGTATGTGGAGTGGAGTGATTCTACAAAGTGCTTCTATGAAGCACTCCACTCCACATAATTAAGATGGTACTTCACAGAAGCACTCCACTTCATACCACATAAGGCCAGGGAAGGTCCAGGACTATTGAGCTTATTGAGTCCTAAATTGGACTTGATTGTAGAAGGGGACAGCATTCTTGTCCAATGGGACGGCAGTGTGGAGTTTGGTTTCACCAGTGAGCTCAGATCTGAATCTTTTATACAGAGCAGACTTCAAATGTGGGTTACTCAGTACCAGCTGCCTACTCTTCACTACTCCTGTGTGTTTAATGATAGTACACTTGCTCATTTTACATTGTTAGAATAGTTGTGTAACTTAAGATTTTAAGGGTGCTTTCAAACCTGTGGCCCGTTTGTTTTGTTCCGATTCAATGGCTAAATGGATACAGTTGTTTTGTTATTCGTTTGTGGGGTTTGTGTTCACAAGGCAACCGTCTGTAGCGGTTCAAAGCTGTTAACAAATGCCATGCGCGAACCAACTGTTCTCTCATTGTTCAGAAATGAACGGGTAAGGAGTTTCCTCTTCCGTACCCCGGGAAAAACAACAACTATGGAGCATTTGTAAGCAAGTGTGGCTAGTTTGTTTCTGTGTGTTTCTGTGTGCTGTGTCGATGATGTTCTCACTGCAAACGAACCGCTCCAGGTCTGAAATGGAAACGATCTCGGCTCGCTTGTTTCGTCCCGCATCCGAGCGCGATTGCTGTGTTCACATATACCAAACAATCCGATCTTTAGGGGGAAGCGCTCCCTGTTCTGGAACAACTGCTCCAAATGGGACAGGTGTGAAAGCACCCTAAGACTGTACTGTTTCTGATTCATGTTAGGTGCACACTGTAGGTACTGGAGGTGTTGGCATTGGATGTTAAGGGGCTTCACCTTTAAAGCGAGTTGCATGCAGGAAGCCCATGGTTCACACAAATGTCACCTTGTGTTAGTATTGTGACCCCCCCCACCCCCCCCCCCCCCCAATCTTCCAAAAATAACAAAACCAAACAAACAACAGCTGGATATTTAGTTCAGGAGCAAGGCAGCCGAGCATCTAAAGAGGCATAATATCACCAAACAGGCGATTCCCTGCACGGGCCTGTCGAGCATGATGTACGTAGCAGTTTGGTATCTTCCCCTGCAGAGCTCAGATTGTTTAGATATTTTTATTAACATGTCCTCAATCATAAATCACCCCAGACCTATGTGACGCTGATCCCTCACATCTGCCTAGAATCAGATTAGAGGTAGAAGACAAAATTATCAGACGCTTGGCACGTGCCTCACGCTTAACACTGTTCCCAGCGGTGCACTAACATTCCAAGTACATTAAAACGAAGCAAAATACAATATAGATGATATTATGTTAACAGTGTCTTATACAATAGCTGGGAATCAAAAGTACCTTTCTATCCCTTTTTTTCCCTATCAAAGCTGCAGACAAAATCAAAACTGGCCAGGCGGTAAGCACTTCTGGCAATGTCAGGATTTGGTGTCCTTTTGCTTTAAACAGGACATCACAGTATATTATTGTGACCCTAATGATGTTATCTCTTCAAAAGGGGACACGTTAATGCATTAAGTACAATTCTATGTCTATTTGCATCGCAACAAGACTTCTCTCCACCCCCCCTTGGACTCCTCTGTAACCACTGTGTGCCCCTGACTCAGCCGGAGCAGCAGCCATGCTGTTTGGTAGCCGCGCACATTTTCATGTCATACTAACTTGCCAGTGTGCGCAAAACTGTCAGACTCTCTTAAAGGCTGTGAATGCTATGTGTAATTCCTTTAACACAAGGCTGCGCAGATATCCTTATCATTGTGGTAATGGCGTGCTCATGCCACCCTGCATCCTGAGAGCTTGCACAAGGCAGCTGGTAATTCATTTAATTTATTCAACTTGACCTGCAGTGGATCAGAGCGCACAGCACTCCTGTTTGTTGACGGCCAGAATACATGGCTGGACACTCAGCAGCCTTCGCCACACAGACGTGAGTGCAGGGTCATGTGACATTCTATCACAGGCCTCGGAAAGAAAAAATAGAAATGAAATGAAATGAATCTGCTGCCATGGAAGTTTGAAGTCCAGGAAATGTGACATCTATTTCTTTTTTGTACTTTTAAGCAGAACCTTTCTTGGTGAAAGCCGTTTTTCCATCATTTCTATCAAAACAGAGCTGGCTTTTGTTTGTTTAATATGTAAACACCATCTGTATTTTGTTTAATCCTCCACAACAGGTAGCCAACTCAAAAGCAAATCCCTAGTTGGTGACAACCTCGGACATTTGGCACTCTGACACCCCAATTCAGATCTGTGTGTTGGTGGTTCAAAGCAAGTATGTTGTTCACGTTGGCATTACGCGCTGCGGGTGAATTCAACTGGATCTCAGTCAGCTCAGAGTGGGAGCGTTATCTCTCCTGATGGATCTGGCTTCTCATTATGAGGTGGACTTGTCTAATGAGCTCTGATTCTACAAAGGTCTTGGCTTGAGTTCAATTTAATATGAGTGTGGGGCATTGATAAGTTTGTGTTGAATTTTTTTTGAGCTTGCTCATTAAAAATGTTTATTTAGACATGGACTGATGTATGAAAGCATGCAGCTCCAGGCATTTCACACTACAATAACATGAAAAATGTGTAATATATGACTACAAATGCATACAAATGTTCTACAGTCAACAAATGACAGGTTCTGGACTTGCTGGTGGAGCTTGTTACCAAGTAAAGGGATGATATTATGTAAAGGGTTCTGCGATCCTATCTCAATGTATGTGTAATTTATAATCAAAGACGGGAGAGCAGTTTGTTTTGAATTTAATTTGGAATAATTTCGAATAATATAATATTCACTCATGCGCAGCGCGGTGGCTTAGAGGTCAGAGCTGCTACTTGATAGCAAGAAGGATCCTGTTTTGACTCCCTGCAGGAGTCTGTCTGTTTACAGTTTGAATGTTCTTCCTGTGGTTGCATGGGTTTTCTCTGGGTACTCCCAAAACATGCATGTTAGGTTGATTGGTGATTCTAAATTACTCAAAGGATGGAGTGTGAACATGCATGGTAGTTTGTCTGTATGTGTCCCTGCGATGGACTGGGGACCTGTCCAGGGTGCACCTCTGCCTTTTACCTCATGTGAGTGGAATAAACCGTTATAGATAATGGATGGGGTATCCACTAATGGTATTTATGATATGTCAGACACAGAACATAGTCTCATAGAGTTTTTCAATGCCTCTAGACCTGGAATAGTGGTCAGTCAAGTACCTGTCTCCTCTTTCTTTGTGTATGTACACGGGTGAGTTCACGTGTATTTGCATCAAAGAGGAGTAAATACCTTTGCCAAGGGGATTGTTACAACCCCCATTCCATCACAGACCCTGGTTTTGGTCGTGCTGCTGGTAACAGACTAGATGGAGCGTATAGGGCCCATTTCTTCCAGAAAAGATTTTGTTAGAATGATTTGTCCGACCTGATTGCATTTTTCTACTGTGCAGTGGATCATACCAGAAGTTTCTGAGCCCAGAACAGACCAGTACCCAATCCATGACACCAAAGCAAACAAACAATGAAAAATATCTATGCAAGGCAAAGCAAAGCAAGTTTATTAGTGCAAGACAATTCAAAGTGCTTTACGTGAAAAAGTTTTATTTTTAAATGCATTAAAAGGTAAAAGAGTTTAAAAGCAGAATTAAAGACAGACAGTTAAAAATAATAAAACAAATTAGATGCAATAAGTAAAGGTTGCAGTGCATTGTGGGAGATTACAGAAATGTAGCAGTAGATAAAAAAAGGTTTTCAACCTTGACTTAAAGCAAATGAGAGTTTCAGCTGCCCTGATGCATTCTGGGAGTTTGTTCCACAGGTGAGGAGCATAAAAGCTGAACTCTGCCTCACCTGTTTGGTCCTAACTCTGGGTACAGAAAGTAGGCGGGACCCTGACGACCTGGGGGTTCTGGTTGGTTCATCATGGACCAGGAGATCAGAGATGTGCTTTGGCCCGAGAACATTCAGAGATGTATAAACCAACAGCAGGATTTAAAGTAAAATGTTATATTTTCAGAGAAGTCCAAAATACATATTGAATTTACAATCTCCTAAAATGGAAATATTAACATGTTAGCAGGGTTTAATTGTATTTTAATTGTTTTTTTTTTGATAGGCCACAATTTTCAATGAAAAAACTCAAATAAACCAAGTGAATAAAATGAATAGAGCATTTTAATTGTTTACTTAGTGTCAATACACAACAAACCTTATTTCAAGGCACATGAATGAAAACGTTCAATATAGTCCAGTAAAATACGGTCCAATTCAGCCCAATTATAATCCTAATAAATTCAAATTAAATCCAATTTGCTGAAATACATTTATAATACAAATCCTTTGGAATTCTGAATCTGATTATTGTTTGAGTGGCACCTGTGTCCTGTTTTAACTAGTGACAAGAATGAATACAACAATGTAAACATGTAATCCAAACTCTGAAGGAAAAAAAGTCCTGCTGGAGTCAAACTATGAACTTTCTTTCTGTGAGCGCTAAGCACCAAGCCACGCGGCACTGCAGTCTTGTCAAGATGCCTCAGCTGATGTCCTGTGAGGAAAAAATGCTTTGACTGAATGCATCTTGTCATAAATGTAGTATGTACTAAACTTTATTGTCATATGTGACACTCGGAGACGAGGTTGTTGCTGCAACACGAAAAGGAAAGAGGAAAAAGACTTGGCGGTTTCAGATAAGCATTTGTCTCGTGGGACGGTCTTGTAACCTTCATGTGGTATTTGTGGAGCTCCCTGTTGGAGAGTGGAGATATGAGAAAGCCTACTGTAGGTGTGCTATCCCCACATGCCCACCTGCTTCTGTCACGGCAGTCTGCTGTGCCATGTGGAGCCCCAGATGTAGCCTGCAGAATAATCCACACTCGTACGCTCATCAAAGTGTCCATCTGGCCCCACAGACACACATAGCAAGCTTTGGTACCAGAAGGGTCACTCATGTTTTAGCATTTAACAGAAAGCACCGGGGGGCGGGGGGCGGGGGGGCAAGAGGCGGAAATGGAGAGGGACCAATACATGTCCAAAGTTTAGAGCAAAAATGAGAAGGATTTCTTTATATGTGACACCAGACACAAATAATATAATACATAGTATTATTGACTGTATAAAAGCAGATATGAAAAAAATTCAGTGTTAACAAAAGAGACATGGAACTTTTTTTTTTCTATTTACAAAAGTCTTTTTTTATTTAAAAAACATAAAACAAAAATGTACTCTATCATTACATGACAGTTGTTTAATACTGCTTTATACTGATTCACAGTGACAGCATTGGCCTGTTTTATGGACAGGACTGTTTCCTATGCAGTAGTTTACAGAGGATACATGCTTTGCAGACTAAAAGGAAAAGTTATATCAGGACGACTGTTGCTCTGGAGAGAGTTGTCAGGACCACCCACATCTTCCTGATCTGGATGTGCCACACTGTACCATGACCAGTCTGTGAGCAATAAATAGATGAGTTGTCCTTACCTAGCGCGTAACTTGTAGTACTACGATTTATGCATGTATTTCTAGACAAATTATTTCATCAACGTATTACAGCAAATGTCTGTTAAAAGACTCCCTTGACGTTCGTCTCCTATAAGGTGCTTTCATCTGGGATAGTCGGAGCCATCACCGTGATGCATAAATTACAACAAACATCAGTGTAAAATACTAGAATAATCATCAAACATGTGGAAGAAAAGTCCTTTAAACATGTCTCATTTACTGTTGTACACGAGTCAATAAAAATCTGATAAAAAAACACATCAATAAGAAAAAAAGAGTCCTGAATGCAACATTTTCTATCGGCTCTAAATGTAACATTAAGACCGAAGTCTGAAAGGGATCCAAAAGTGCAGAAGAAGCTATGCAGCAGATTTGTGAGCATTTTTCTTATTACAATACTCTGTACACGTTTGAGATGCATGCTGCTTTAAGTGCGTCATGAACTTGGAAGTCGTAACCCATAATCATGTCTTTTTTTTTTCCATTTGCACATCCACAACTACTTTCAGGTTATCTTTGCTTTTTTGTGATCACAAAGGTTTATCTGCCAGACACAAACCAATTATTAATCAAAAAGTACTTTATCTAATGTTTTATTAGATCATAGAATATAACAAAATATATTTATTTCTTATTCTGCACTTCTGGGGAATGATGTAAAACTGAGTCATTGACGGTGAAATATAAGGTTCTGTTTCATATTTATGTCTTCCTTTAAATATAAAACAGGAATTAAAATGTGCGTGAATGTATAATAAATTGACATGATGTTGGTCTTTGATAATAGATATTGACTAACAGAATCTTGTTGTTTTAATTATTATCATAACTATTGTTGTTGTCTCTGGACATTTGTGAGAATGTGTAGCTCCTACATTTAACAGACAAATATGCAGCAGCTGTAAATTCAAAGCCGTTACACATGAAAGTAACCTGTAGTCAATGTGATAGTAATACAACATGAGGGCTACTTGTTTTTTATCTGTTTGATAATGGTTTATGTTTGCACAGCTCGTGTCTCTCTGGGAAGCTTTCCTTTCATTTCTGAAGCAGCAGCGGGACAGACGCTGCTCTCGCCCCCGTCCTCATCACCACTTCACGGGCTATTCAATTAGCAGAAAAAGCATGGGAGATGGAGCCATAATGGAGCTGATGAGATGCACAAGGACAGGTGACACTAATCAGAGCGGCGCCCCATTGTCTCTGTGTGGGCATCATTAGGGGAAGAGAGTGATTTCAGCTTTTTTTTTCCTCTCTGAGGCTTAACACACTCATGCAAGCTGCATGCATTCTCCTTTTTATCATTAATTTGCAACTCATCATGCACTCACTGAACAAAGTAGGAGTGTGAGGTTTAATATAGAGGAAAACAAGGATGTTTCACACCTAAAAGAAATAGGTTTGAAAGCATAATATCATAAATGCCACTCTGATATACTGATGCAACACCTTGAATGGCTTTTAGACGCATCTAATACCCTAAAGATTTACTCTCACGCTGACTCCTGTAAACTTGTTTACTTTCAGTAAAGGCTGAGACATCTGTGCTTCATCACGTCCACGTTCTTTTCGTCTTGCCTGGTGGAAGCTGGTGATAAAGTCTGAGCAGCTGCAGGCGAGGGCTGTCCAGACCAGTGCGGTGGTTTGTTTCTGGGCTGGACGGTGAAGGAACTCTGCTCGGCCCGTCTGTAGCGAGCGCTGAGGTAACTCAACAGACACCTGAGAAAACACGGACAAACGTTAGGGGAGGATTCAACTTCTACAGGATCCATTAACATATTTCTGTCTTCAAAGTCTAATTAGCTGAGTTCACAATAATTCCAAATAACTATATTAGTATAATAACATAATCCCTAATCTTATTACCAAGTCCCTACCCTCCCATTAACGGAGTCTTTAGTGTGTGGGAGACTTCTTCTTAATCCAGCGTGATTCTCATCCTGACTTGATGCGACCATACAGGCCTGTCAAACCTTGTCTCTCAAAAACATTCAAGAAAACTGATGCAGTCTTGTTGATGACGCTGCACGAGAAGCCGCTGCTCAAGCGCTGCCCAAACAGTTCAAACTGCCACAGGCCCAAACCCTGCAAGACCCATTAACTTCAACCTTTGAGACTCTTTTTTGCGTGCGTGTGTTAAAGATTACGTGGCTCTTGTGGCCTTTATTTGAAAAAGGCTAGACAATAGACTTGGGGCAGCAAGAAAAGGGAAGACACGCAGGTTTCTGGCCGGGATTTGAACCTGCAGTGCCTGCACCAGGGCGATGGCCACTGTAAACTGTCCACTTGCTCAACCAACAGAGCTATCCGACCCCCCCCAAACCTTTGAGACTCATAAAGCCATTTATAGACACGGGATACATGGGCTTAATGGCATCATTAATCCGTTAATGTTCGTCATTCAGATGGCATTGTGTGCACGATATTTGCCATATGCTCCGGCTTATATACTAAAGTAAGTGAGTGATATTTATAAAAATCCTTTTAGACTCTTCATGTAAACTAATTGAATGGTGTTAAATATCTTATTACCTTAAATGAAATACAGAAACAGCATAGACGTTATCATCTCATGTGTTACTTCACGGAAGAACAACGTTTCCACCGCCAGAGTCCCATGAGTTACCACATAAAAGTTTTACAGTCTTCACAGTTATCATTTTCTCAGAAAAGACACATTTTAACAATACATTTATTCATATGAAGCTAACAAGTTTGCTGCATCATAATGATTGAAATGACACTGAATGGGAACAGTGGAAAGTACTCTGTACTGTTCCGGTGCTTGAATGGGTTTTATCCGGGTACTCCTGGTAATCCGGGTACTCTGGCTCCTCCCACAGTACAAAAACATCTATATGAGGTTGTTGGAAAGTTCGTAGTTGTCTGTAAGTGTGAGTGCGAGTGTATATAGTTGTTTATGTGGCCCTGCGATAGACCGGCGACCTGTCCAGGGTGAACCCCTGCCTTTCGCCTGTAATGAGCTGGGATAGGCTCCAGCAGACCCCCGTGACTCTGTACGGGCTTTAGCAGGTGTAGAAAATGGATGGATGACTGGATGTCTCCTCAAATACAGCTCAGAGAGGATTTGCATTCTCCTTTTAGGCTGCATGATGTAAAAATGGTCAAACTAATCTGGAACAGTTTCAATGTGTATAGGGCAAGATACTTGTGTAGCAGGGCGAGTGCTACGGGGGCCCGACCGACAGGATAGAGAGGACACGGAGTTTCAGTGCTGCACTCTTTATTTACCAGAACACACCGCCACACGTGCACAAGCACCTTCTCAGCAGACGAGACCTCTTGCTGCTGTGCAGCCATGCCTTATGAAGGCAGGCAGGGTGGAGAGGTTGATTGGGCACACCTGTGCCCTAATCAACCTGAGTGGCTGCAGCTCCTCCACCCTGCCACAACTTGTGATCTCTGATCCCTCACATCGTCAAAATCTATCATTCCTCAATAGCAGACGTACAACACAGGAAAATTATTATGTTGGGAAACCTTCAGCTAGGTTAACGGATTCCACTTCAAACTTTTTCCGTGCAAAAGAGGAAGCCCCATGTTAAACTTGTCCAGGGGCTATATCAGTGTTTTTGGGGCTTGGAGGCATCAGGAATGGGCCATCACATAGTGGAAATATCCACTGCGGCTTGACAAATTCGTATGTCAAATATTTTTTGTAATAAATGGATGCTGAGTGAAACCAAGTCCCAAGGCCAAGGTGTGGGATGGCATGGTGCGGCATCAGCAGCAAAAAGCATTGACACTTCCATGACGGTAACGTCACGCAGAAAAAGAGGCCGATAAAGCAACACATGCTGTTTTTAAGATTACATCTTTTTAGAGGTGTCCAGGGATTTTTCAACAAGACTTTATGAGTGAATATCCTCCACACACACTACAAAGGCTTGGCTTAAGAACAGGAAAGTACTGGCTTGCCTGCAGTCCTGACTTGTCCTCCATGGAGAACGAGTGGAGGATGTTGACATGAACAACGCAATGATTACCTTAAAGAGGACCTATTATGGCATGTAATACCTATTTTAAAAAGGCCTTGAATGTCTTAAAAACAAGCTTTTGATTGTTTTTGCTAAATAAATTACAAATTCAGCCTCTGAGCCATGTCTTTATCTTCCCATTCTCTAACCTCATTATCTATAAGGGATTCTGAGTGGGCGGGGCTATGATAATGAGGCTCTGTGCTGATTGGCTGCCTGAATGACAAATGGCAGAAGCTCCGGCCGGCGGACTTAATTGTGGGCGTGGTTTCACACATCGGAGACCAGCCTATGTAAATTGCATTTTGGTTACGTAAAGACGGGAGCAGAATCTGAACGGCTCGTAGATCCACATCACACTGGACGGCTCATCCGGGCGGCTGTACAGACACTGCAGAATTTGGTTGCTTTGCTCCTTCTCTGCGTTGGCAGGCTGAGGGGAGACTACTTTATATATGTTAAAGACAGAGAAAACGTGTTTTTCATAATTAGGTTTAGCTTTAAGATGTGTTTGCAGGAACAATGTGGCAGAAGAGCAACTGAAATTCTTCAATGATTTGCGTCTTAAATAACTAAATGCTTTTAAAGTTTTGCAAGATGGAATGTTAATGTTGCACCCCCCCATACCGGCCTGAAATGCAAAAAGGGATATATAATGATGAATGAAAATGAAGTTGAAGTAAGACAAAAACAAATAAATGATAAACATTCATACCATCTAAAAAGAAATAAAGTTAAAAATCAACATTTTCTAGTCTCATAACCCATGTCTATTAAATTGTAAGACAGCAATGCCTTGCGTTTAATGTAGGGCAGTGCCAATGATAAGAACCGTGAACAGGAAGATGTGTGAGGCCTAACGTATAGTGTATCTGATCCTCCTTTCAAGCCTTTGTGACCAAATCAACAGTATTTGGTTATCATCATGTGGCGAGACGCTGAACAGCAACATTTGGACACACAGCGACATGTTGCATGAGCGCAACATCACGTAGGGAGACAGTAATACTTTGGGTGGAAATGTCATTACACAGCAATATACGTTGAAGCAGAGCAGACGTACAGCAGCTGGATGCAGCAATATGTTGGCGGTCCATCTCATCATCGTGTCATGAGGTATAAGGTGTCTCTAAATAAATGAGTGAGGGAAATAAAGATACATTCAATCAGTGAGAAACAGTCTGGGACTAGTTTTAGGATGTCTGTGCGGGTCCTGGTTGAGGTGACACTGACTGTGGTCGGACTGCAACTCGGAGGTTAGCAGCACTGTATCAGTGCAAGGCGTGAGCGGTGTTATAATTATAACATTAAAAGCTCAGCGTACGAGAAGCCAAGCTAACACACAGGGGTTTTGACAATAACATCCGTCTGCATTGAGTCCTGTTGACAGCTCAATAACCAAGCACATCTGCTTAGTTTAAAAAAAAAAGGAAAAAAATCCCTCTGGAGAAGACATTTTTATCATCCGATCCACTCTATCACCATTTCATGTGCAAGCCAATATATGACGACTGCCCAATTATTGGGTAAACCACGCATACCTGGTATATGACAAAAATAAACCCCCTAAAAACAGCCTACCCTGGGAAAGAGAAACAGCACCTATAACGTCTGTTTTAGTCTTGGTAGGGGACTAAAGTGCTTTGTGAGATTCATGCCTGTGCATGCTAACTATCTGAGCAATCACCTCATCCTCTATAGGTTCTCGTGACCGTAGAGGCTAATTGTGAAAGCTTGACTCCTGGGAGGTTAAATAGCCGCACATTGTGTCCTTTCCAGCAATCAGCAGCCACTTAATACCAAGACATACACCTTTCAGTGCTGCCTGGCACACTGATATAAGGTCAGAGAAATCAACACTCATTATTTCCACCAGGACTTTTCCAACCAGAAGAATTAATAATACATTTTAATTCAACAATTGAGGAACAAAATGGTACAATGACCAGGAGGAAAGAAAGAAAAAAATCTCTCCAAGTAGATTGACTGCATGGATAACCTCAGCCCACATAGTAATTGGCTGCCGAGGCAAATCAATGGCTCACATCAGAATTGAAGCGTTCTGCTTGTTTACTACATCTATCATTTGTTCTTATCAAGTGTGATCAGAGCAATTTCCCTCCCTTAATATAGGTTTGATGGCACAAAGAAAAGCTCAATTCTCAGAGAACTGGAAAACACATTTCTTGTGCTTTGTGGTAACTAAACTGTCAACAGATAAGAGAGTCCACAGTATCAGCTTATGGGTAATTCATCTTACAATTGTGCTGTTGTGTTTTCCTTTGAAATGGCTGGAAATATGGTTTGAAGCCTTTGCTGAAATGTCACCGCAAATGCTTCAAGCCAAAGTTCACACAAAGAAGAATGCAAAGCAGAATGCAAAAGTGTTTGCTCTCCATCCCCAAATCCTTTTAGCTGACTGTATCTGTAACTGCCACTTAAAAAAAAGGCCCATTTGTACACTTCTGTGTCTACGTACAGAAGGGCGGCTTGTCCTCGGGCAGCTCTGCAAACTGCTGTAGACAGTAGCGTGAGGTGAGAGAGCAGTGTAGGCCACTTTGTATCATGTCAGCACTCGTGGTTAGACGCCATCTCCACAGTGTCCCTTGTCACCAATCACATCCTTTTAAACCACCCAGGGAGCTCAACACCCCCCCCCCCCCCTCTTCACACACACACACATACACATACATCCTCCTTATCTGTCAATGCTGCTTAAATAATGTAATTAATGACTTAATTAACATTTCCATAATCTATTTTAATAAATCTAACACGGCATAATGAGAGTTTCTAACCTCCAGGCAGTGGCATATAAAAATTCACAGTGCAGAGCTGCGCGGTCAGGGCACTGTCTCCGCGCCGCAAACTCTCACTATGACAGTAAGAAAAGGAGAGGGCGCATATTGTGTGACAGCCTTCTGAAAGGCAGTTCAAGCCTGACAAATGTAATGTGACTTTGTGAATGTGTCCAGTAACAAACCTGCAGCAGCGGCAGCAGGACAAACCAAAGATTACTGTGGACGGTCAGAATGGGAGGAAGGAAGGAAGCCCGGCGGACGAAGACAGGACGAGGGCTTTATTTTGTTAGGAGCAGAGTTTACCAGCCACCTGTCAGCCGGAGGAAATTATACATTCTGGAATTTAGTGAAAAAGTGTGTTTTATGTTTGAATAATCCCATATTTGAAAAAAACAAACAAACAGGAAGCTAGTTTCCGTGTACTGCCCACTTTGCTTCCCGTGCCATGGAGTGTACAGTATGTACTTGCTGTGGCACAAGTCCTCAGCGTGACTGGCATCTACTAGAGTGAACGGTCACCTGAGTTTTTGTAGATATGGTCATGCACAGTACTGGAGTTGAGGGGGGATGAGGGGGGATGGCATCCCCCCCTGAAATAAAATGGTCCAAATCATCCCCCCTGTAAAACTGCCATCCCTCCTTTCCATCCCTTATGTCATTTCATCAATGAATGTGGTTTTACTGCTATTTCAACATTTTGAGTCATCACCAGAAAAATAACACCAGAAAAATAACTTTTTGACAATTTTCACCTGTTTCAAGTAAATTTTCACTTGAAATAAGTAGGAAAATCTGCCAGTGGGACAAGATTTATCTTCTTATTACAAGCAAAAAAATCTTGTTCCACTGGCAGATTTTTCTACTTATTTCAAGTGAAAATCTACTTGAAACAGGTGAAAATTGTTGTTTTTTCCAGTGATGAGTCTTGTTTTAAGTGTTTAAGTGATTTTTTTTACTAAAATGAGACATTTTAACTAGAAATAAGACAAATATTCTTGTTAAGATTTTGAGTTTTTGCAGTGATCCATTTTACTTATCCTGTGAAGGACAGAGTCATATTGATAAGTTCAGAAAAGTGTTTTTTATTGTTGTGTTTTGATGTATTTGATGTAAGCCCAGTGGATATTTAAAGCTTACAGAAGGCTGCATTTAACTGCTGCTATAAGTAATAATAATAATAAGTGCTATTATTTGTGATATATTATATTATTTGTAATCAGCACAAATTATCCGTCCCCATATGATAAAATCCACCAACCCCCCTGATTTTTTTTTACAACTCGAGTACTGGTCATGCACAACAGGTAAAAGCAGCTTAGAGAGCGGTACATGTCCCCCCCTTCCAGTTTAAATGAGGATGAGCGTGCAGGGCTGTCCCTGACCAAAATGGGGCCCTAAGCGGAAAAATTTCTTCGGGCCCCCCCCCCCCAGGTACAAAACGACAGTATAATGAAATGCCATTGAACTTGACAACCTTTATTAGTAAGAACAAAGAACAAAATTATAAACCTAAATTCACACTGAATTAAATAAATAAATAAAATAAATAAAGCGGACTCACAAAGAGTGAGTAAAATGTAAAAGTAACTTCAAAGTAAATGAACAGGCAGGAAAAATAACTTAACACTGAATAAAATAAATAAATCTGAGTCACAAAGAACAATTAAATATTAACAGTAACTTCAACTTGTGTCTACAAAAAACTAACAGTGGTAAGGGCCGCTGGAAAATTACTTTCATCTCCAGACCACAGTCCACATCTACTGGAGGCTAGCAGCATCTCTCCTCCTACCTGCAGCAGCAGCAGTGCTGAGCATGGAGGATTAGTGCTTGCTTATGCCACAAAGTTTTACATTTTTACTAGTGCTGGAGCACTAACTTCGAATACCCACCTTCGAGCAGGGACGGACTGGGACTAAAAAACGGCCCTGGACTTTGACTAGGCCCGGCCCAAAGCAATCAGCGCGTGGAAACTCAACAACAATAACGCCTGGCATGAGTGTCACAATACTTAATTGTGGCTCATGGTACTATACCATCCAAATTATAGCAATAGCACTGATTTGACTAGATGTTGTGTTAAGAGCATAGTATTCTAGTTTAACTTGAATACTCTCACATAGAAATTAAGGTCTCACTGCAGTCCCTCTGGTTGAACCAATACAAAATAGGTATCTGAAATACACAACACTGTATGAGTTATGATAAATCACCATGTAATGAGGGTGTAAATATACAGTTTAACTTGAATACTCACATAGAAATGAAAGTTGAATGTTAACCTAAAAAAACAAACCAGCAATGCCATTTTTCTCAATGTTTAGGGATAAGGAGTTTCTTCAACAGGTCACTTTTTTCTGCAACTCTGTCATTGTCAATAAAATAGAATAGAATAGAATAGAATAGTAGACTTTATTAATCTCCCAGAGATTAATAATCAAGGGACATGAGGATGAGAATGCTTCCAGGTGTTCTTGTGACTGTGTGCTCCCCCCTCACAAAAGAAAAACAGAGAAACATATTTTCTCATGAACAAATTTAATTGTCTGAAAGATGGTTCAAATGTTATTTCATTGCCCAAAAAAATATGTTATTTTGTTACTTGGAAAATTTTAAATATGTTTTGCTGGTGAGAAAATATGTTTCTCTATTTTTCTTATTTTTGTGAGGGGGGATATATATTGTTTTTCGGCACTACCTTGTTCTCTATAGCTGATACAACATGAATTACTCCTATGTGGGATCAATAAAGTTCTTATTTTTGCCATCTGAGAAAATTAAATGTATTATATTTGGTGCCTAACTGTTTCCAACAATCTTTTTTATGTGGGAAGTCAGGATGACATTCCCTTCATCCAAATGCACTTTTGTTCTTATTCTACCAAAGTCCATGTTGTGCACCTTTTTGATCGATTTCTTTTTATGTTTTGAAGATAATTTTAAAAATAAAACCGGGTTAAACTTTAGCCAAAACGAGGCGTAGTTAAATAGAAAAACACAAAAAAACTCCCACAGGGAACTCAGAACTTCTTCACAAATAACTTAAAAATCACAGAGAGAAAAAAAAAACACCAGCAAACTAACAAACAAAGCAACAAAGCTCAGAGTTAACAAAACGAACCAGCAATGACTCGCAGCCGCTCCTTAACTTCTCCTCCTGATTGAGCTGACGCTCTGCAGGTGGTTTAAGGATGATTTATGGTTCCGCGTTAAATCCACGCAGAGCCTACGGCGTAGGTCCGCGGAGACGCGCGCCGTATGTTTGCGTCGCCGCGTAACCTACGGCGTACGCTCTGCGTCGATTTAACGCGGAACCATAAATCAGGCTTCACAGCGCGACTGTCCCCCGCGCACCACGGCTGTGCATATGCGCATCCTTTGCGCAAAACGGGGCCCCTATCGGATCGCGGGGCCCTACGCACTGTGCGTGATCTGCGTATAGGCAGAGGCGGCCCTGTGAGCGTGAATGACCACGAGACCCCACTGCAGATCCAGCATGGGGCAAGCAATAAAAGGTCATTCTGAGCTGCTTGTCTCGTACTTGTTCAGAAGACTTATAGGCAAAGTGATCAGTAAAAGATGGGAACAGAGAAGTGGAGACGTGAGTGTCTATGTGTGTATGTGTATGTGTATGTGTGTGTGTGTGTGTGTGTGTGTATGTGTGTGTGTGTGGGGTGGGGGTTGGGGGTCGCTCCTTGGAAGGGCTTCTGCCCCTGGGGCTGAAGTTTGATGGAGATGCACGCTGACAGGGGGCAGCAGGATGCTGGCACATCCCAGGCAGCACTAGCACCATGGGGCATGGTTTTGTAAAGCCCACCAAACCTAATAAGGGCCCCCACCACCCTCCCGGTCGTACCAGTAATAACGCAGGCATCAGCCAGCACAGAACCTTACGTCGAGCCATTTATGTGAACGTACGACCAGTCCGAGGGGCCGGCCAGGGCCGACTCCTGCAAAGGTGACAGCATTTTTTCACCAAAGCATATTTGATCCTCTTCTAATCCCACTGAGTAAAAATACCTGTAGGGAATTCAGCCCATGTGAGGCTGTCGAACGTGCTGTAAACAAACCAATTTCCTGTCATAAAATCACAGCTCATTACTAGCGTGGACAAGGGCTTCAACAACATAATGATGCAGAAGCACAGCACTGCCACCACATTTATTAATTACCAGTTGGCTTGCTGCATGCCTTGCAAAGCAAAGGCAGCTAATGGGGAAAAAAGTCATGGGCCTTGCTGAGTTAATTACAAACAGCCTCTCATCCTCTAGTTAAGACAAATACTGGAGGAAGGACACGTAGAAGACGATCTTTAATTTGGCTACTGGCACACAGAGCAGTTCAGAGCATTGAAGGGTTATGTCTGCCCTTACAATCGTCTTTGACTGAGATTCTGTTTGCTTCTTCTTCCTCTTCTTTTTTCTTGGTAATTCTCAGTAATCCAGTTTGTAATTTTTGATGTGAAGCTTAACTAAACAACTGCTTGAGGCCATTCCTGATTATATAAACTGCATTTGTAATCTGATTACAGCGTCCGCCACATTCGGCTCTCTAATCAGAGAGTAGATATTGTTTATGCCAGCATCCTAATGCGTTTATTTAGAAGATGCGTGCTAATAAAAACACACTGTTCATTTACTAATGGTTCACAGTGTCACGGGCACCTTTCCAATTAGCAATATCAAAATGGGAAAAAGAGTGAAAACAAGAGAGGTGGGGTGTGCTGGGGTCAGGCTGCAACATGTTTCCATGGCTGCTTGGGTGACACGGGCGCCGTACCTAAACTTACATGAAAACCAAATGTTACTGGGATTCATTATGTACTTGGCAGAGCAGATTGGAGCCAGCAAGAGGAGTCTGTTATCATCACTTTAATCTTTACTCCCTCTGAACATGTTCTGCCTGTTCAGGCCGAGGCGGCTTTGTCATTAGAAAAGTAACAATGAAAGAAACACAGGTTTATGAATGTAGATTATATCGAGAAATACTTACTTGAGGAGCAGGAGCTCTGTCAGTAAACCGAAAGACACTGCTGCCACTTTGAATGTGACGGGAGGAGGAGGGTTGGTGAAGGCCGTCATCATGCAGTGGACGACGTAGGACACGAGTCCCAGTGAAACGATGGCGGTGATCAGCACGAGCCACGTCTGCCACTGGATGCTCACCGACCGCCACGGGGAACTCCGCTGGAGTTCATACTGGAAAAGAGAGAGGGAGGTATAACGATCAAACCAATATCCCTGCATATATGTGGACATAGTTGTGTTAGTATTTAGGCAAGGCAAGGCAGGTTTATTTATATAGCACAATTCAACACAAGGTAATTCAAAGTGCTTTACATCAACATTAAAAGCAGCAAGACACAATTAAACAGTAAATAACAAATAAAATGAAATAAAATCATAAGAAAAGAGGTAAAATAATAAAAAGCACAAGTTGTTAAAAAGTAAGGGCAGTAGAGTACAGCAGGTACATCACATTCTTACAATGTCAAGAATTACTTTTCTATACGGTCAAAACGTACAAAGACCGAGCCAAATACAGTATTACAAAAGTAATCTGTAACAATTCGTACGGTGAATTAAACCAATTTGACAATTATATGCCACAATGCCTGTTTCCATTTAGTTGTTTTCTTAATTTATTTAAAGTAGCTTGAGGCTCCTTTTAAGAAATAAGACTCTCTAGCGCCACCCTTCACCACGACGGCTGTTGGGGGTACTGCAGCCAACAGTGAAGCCGGCACGGGAGAACGGGGAGAACGTGCATGCAGCGTCATGTGACGTCACATCCGCAGGACAGCGCGGGAAATTCGGGGCCGAATTGCAGCACATTTTGCAGCACACAGCCTGTTCAAGGCAACGGAGAGATACATTAGAGGGCTCATTCTTTTGGGTTTGGAACGCTTCATCTGACATTATTACTAGAAAACTTAAAACGTATACGAATTTTTTTCATAAATCTTGCCACAATCCGGCCTCAAGCTCCTTTAAATAGAATGATAAGAAAAGAGGTAAAATAATAAAAAGCACAAGTTGTTAAAAAGTAAGGGTAGTAGAGTACAGCAGATACATCTCATTCTTACAATGGCAAGAATTACATTTCTATACGGTCAAAACGTACAAAAACCAGGTCAAATACAGTATTACAAAAGTAATCCGTAACAATTCGTACGGTGAATTAAACCATGTGGCAGAGTGGAGTAGCTGCAGCCACTCAGGTGGATGGGAAACAGGTGTGTCCCATCAGCCTCTCCACTCTGCCAGCCTTGATAAGGACTGGGAGACTGCAGCTGGGGAGGTGAGAGACTCAGAATGAAGAAGCTGCTGTGTGAGGTGCTTGTGCACTGGGTGATCTGCTGGTAATAAAGAAGGGTCTGCACGAAACTCCGTGTCCTCTCCATCCTTCGGTTGGGCCCCCGTAGCATCCACCTTGCTACATCTGGCGCCCAACGTGGGGCCCGAAGAATGGACGAGAGAGGCACGGAGCGGGCCCTGGACATGCTCGCCCGGGCCATGGCGGGCATGGCGGCCGCCTTCCGGGACCAGGGCGAGCGGCAGCTGGCCGCCATAGAAGCCCTAGTGGCCGCGGGGCGACCCACCGCCCCTGCACCCTGTCTGAGGGCAGCAACGCGGGAGGAGCTGGCGGCGCCGCAGCCGAGAGGCCGGGAGGCAGAAGCTGCGGGCCGCCAAGCGACGGCTCCCGAGGCGGCGGGACCCGCGGAGCGACCCATCCCTGCACCCCGTCTGAGGTTCGCCGCGGCAGCGCTGGTGGCGCCGCAGCTGAGAGGCCGTGAGGCAGAAGCTGCGGGCCGCCAGGCGACGGCTCCGGGGATGGAGTCAGCGGCGGAGACGGAGGGGGAGACGGAGGCGGAGTTGGCTGGGGAGGCGGCTGCGGAGGCGCAGCCGCCATCAGCGACGGCGGGGACGGAGGCGGACCACCAGCCAGAGCAGGGCTGCGTTGCGGAGGAGGAGGAGGCGGTCCCGGAGGCGGACCGGCAGCTGGCGCAGGACTACGCCCCGGAGGAGGCGGTCCGGGGCGCACCGTGTGGCCCAAGGCCACCACGGGCCCGGCCAGGAGAGCGTCGTCCACGGCGACCGGGCCGACGCCGGGGTCGCCCCCCCCGACCGTTGCGCTGGTCGGGCCGACGCCGGGGGCGACCACCCCGACCAGGAAGCCCGGAGGGTTCCTTTCCCGCTCCGAGGGGGCGGGGGGGGGGGAGTGTGCTCGGCCGGACGGACCCCGGCTCGAGTTTGTCGTTGGGGGTGTGTGGCAGAGTGGAGTAGCTGCAGCCACTCAGGTGGATGGGAAACAGGTGTGTCCCATCAGCCTCTCCACTCTGCCAGCCTTGATAAGGACTGGGAGACTGCAGCTGGGGAGGTGAGAGACTCAGAATGAAGAAGCTGCTGTGTGAGGTGCTTGTGCACTGGGTGATCTGCTGGTAATAAAGAAGGGTCTGCACGAAACTCCGTGTCCTCTCCATCCTTCGGTTGGGCCCCCGTAGCATCCACCTTGCTACAAACCAATTTGACAATTCTATGCCACAATGCCTGTTTCCAGGTCTTATTTCACACAACTGACAAGAATTACGTTTCTATACGGTCAAAACGTACAAAGACCGGGTCAAATACAGTATTACAAAAGTAATCTGTAACAACTCGGACAGTGAATTAAACCAATTTGACAATTCTATGCCACAATGCCTGTTTCCATTTAGTTGTTTTCTTAATTTGATTAAGTTAAATTCACCTGGGAGCTCCAACTGGTGTACACCAACACACACTGTTGCCCCTGAGAGGCTAATAATTAGCATTTCCACACCATGGACGATGTCAGGGGCTGGTTCAGTTACTGGCTCATGGAGTGTTTTGTTTTTTGGCATTCCTGGTTTCCCGTGGACGCGGCGGCTGCTCCTAATCACGACACCGCCCACCTGTAGCTTGTTCTGTGTGCCTGATAACAGCTCCTGTCTTTTCCACCTTTGAGGTACAAACCGGGCCCAGAGTTCATGCCAATGAGTTGCCTTTTCTGCTGTTTCAGGGAACAACCAGTTTTCAAGTTCACAGGACAGTCACTCCTGTGGGGTCACGCTGGGCCGTCACCACCGGAGCCATCGTACCAGGAACGTTTTATTAATCTACCAGCTAACACCCAGTACTACTACTGGTATTCACACCATCATCCTAAGTACTTTCTCCTCTGCAGGGATTGGGATCAAAGCCCCCCTGCAGGGAACTCCCTGCCAATTTGTGCAGTTTTTTTCATTTCTTTTTTTTTTTAACTTTGGGTCTTACTCAAGGTCTTCCTCCATTTTGGGTCTAGTTGAAGCAAACATTAACAGACAATGCAAAACTTTTCCAGGCAAGGAAGGTTTAACCCGGTCGACCCCCCATGACGCTCCTCCATGGCCAGACTTAAAAGTAGTTTCAATATTTGCAAGTCTGCATTAGTGTGGAATCACACTGCATTTTTAAACATCCTGCAACTGGAATCACTTTTTTTTTAACCTTTGGCTTGGTACGGGTCTGCAAAGCATTTAAGTTAAGAATAAAAGTTGTATGCGCATAAAAAGCACTTAAAGATGCATGCAATCATTAAGCCAGCATGCAAACACTGTCTAAAGTCCTCTGCAAATATGCTTCACTCTGGAGACAAACCAAACCACTTAAACAATGTTTGATTAGTGTCTGGAATTCATCTGCAGATGCACACTTGCCTTGTCCTCTTTCATGGCTGCTATTCATTAATTAGATTCTTTGTGCAACTGAGCTATCCTCGATGTTTAAGGTTACATCAGGCCCCACTAAGTGGCTGCCTGATAACAGAATGCATCCATCTTCATTACTCAGCCCTTTCTGTCTGGGCTTGCTCCTTCACAAGTGAGCTATGTCAGTAGGTTATAAAGGACTGATACATTTCAATGCACAAAGATCCTGAACTTTTGCCTCCTCTGATTTTCGTCATCCTGATGAAATGAGATGCGGGTTCCACTCATATTGTGCTCTTTAGTAGTGAGTATTCTGCAATAATTTAACACTTTATTACTGGTGTCTCGATTCCAGACTCTTTTTTTTAGATTGAACAAACTAACTTCGGTATCGCAATAATGTAATAAAGTAAACCGCTTTCTTTGTATTACTTTGTTCATTTAAAGGAGCATGAGGCAGGATTGAGGCAGGATTTATGAAAAAAATTCGTATACGTTTTAAGTTTTCTAGTAATAATGTCAGATGAAGGGTTCCAAACCAAAAAGAATGTTTCCTCTAGTGTATCTCTCCTTTGCCTTGAACAGGCTGTGTGCTGCAAAATGTGCTACAATTCTGGGCCCGAATTTCCCGCGCTGTCCTGCGGATGTGACGTAAAATGACGCTGCATGTGCGTTCTCCCCGTTCTCCCGTGCCGGCTTCACTGTTGGCTGCAGTACCCCCAACGGCCGTCGTGGTGGAGGGTGGCGCTAGAGAGTCTCATTTCTTAAAAGGAGCCTCATGCTCCTTTAAAGGAAATCAGAATGTCGTCCGAAACGAGATTTAAGTTTGAACTTTTGTTTTCTGGCTGCATCATGTACGTACGTGTGATGGTCGCAGGGACTGTTAGTGTCTCCACTGCAAAATCCTGAGTGATGATGACTGATTTCCTGTTCATGTCTGTAATTTGAAATATAACTAAAGGTGGCACTATGTCCGTTTCCTTGTCAGTTCCAAATAAACCAGTATTGTTGCATTTTTGTTTTGTATACATAGGGTTACCAACACTGATACCTGTAGTTTATCAGTTCAATACTTAGGTAGGAAGTATTACTTTAGTCCCAAAGCATAAATATTATTAGTTAATTGGTGATTTTAAAGGGTTTGCAGCGGTGGGTTTAACCTGTCCAGGGTATGTCCCACCTCTTGTCCATTCATAGGTGGGATGGACTCCATGATCCGGTGTTAAAGTGGAAGAAGAATGGAAGTGGATGTGAAGGTGTAAAGTTAGCATGTTGTGAACGGTCAGCAATATTGTGGTTTTACATTAAAACCCTGGTCCGTATAGTACTGTTTTATGTGAGGTTTTAGAAATCTAGACATACCGCTAGCAAAGTTAAATTTACTTTGCGAGATACGTCTAGCTACCATCCGTTGGAGCTCATCGAATATTCAAATCAGTGTGTGGATCTCTGGGCGAGCTTAGCGCGATGGTGACAGACTGGTGCCCTAAAATGGATGTAAACAGTGTAGATGGCGTGAGGATTAACAGGATTAACAGGCATTTAAATCGGCATAGAAAGATTCTTGCTTTGAAAATTAAACAGATGATAGCACTCATCATCCTTTGTAAGTATGTGTTTATGTTTAGCCTACTGGCTACGGCAAAGGTTTAATTTGCTCGTCTCCACAACACGCTCCCCCACTGTCTCATGTCCGTCACCTTGTTCTCTTCCCTGATTGGTCGTAGCTCCAACCAATTGCATGCAAAGGCAGTCTGATGAGCACCCTTTGGTGCAGCTCCTTGGACTCGGAGGAGGTTCGGACCGTTTTCAGACCCTACATTTTTCTAGATGTTGGTCTAATTTATCAGGTTAGAGGTGTTTTACAACCGACTGAAGAACTGGACAGATAAATTATTGGCTCATAAGATTGGGGAAATTATGCAATTTTGATCACTCTGATGAATAAACTAAATCCCAAAACATAGATCTGACAGTAAAACCTTGTTCAAATTGTCATGTTCCTCACGTCATTTACCGGTCTTAGTGGCAGGATCCAAACATGGCTCTGTGTCTGTGTGACTGGAGCGCTACCATGCCAGTCTAGTTATTTGTCTTTTGGTGGGAGCGAATCACGCTATTGGGGAAGGAAAGATTGCGGCAGACCCCTCCCAACCCGGACACAAACTGTTCCAGACTCTTCCCTCTGGCAGGAGGCTGCGGTCCATCAGGACCAAAACTGCACGCCACAAAAACAGTTTTTTCCCAACTGCAGCTGTCCTCATCAACAAGGTTTAGGGTTAGGGTTAAGGTTAGGGTTAAGGTTAGGACCCCTGGACCCCCCTGTCCCCCGTCTACCACGGACTGCCCCCCCCATCCCACTCTACATTACATTACATTACATTAACGTAAAGACCCCACCTCTGACCTTATGCGTTACATTAACGAACATCCTAGCTCACCTTTGCACAGACTCATATCCAGCACTTTAAAACCTCATGTTGTACACTTTCGCTCATGTTGTACATTTTCTCTTTTCATATATATTTGCTCTTTGTATTGCACCAATCACCACAACCTATTCCTTGTGCGTGTTTAACAAAATTGGCAATAAACCTATTTCTGATTCTGATTCTATTGCTTTTTGCAAAGAATGTTCATTCACAGATGAGGAAAGAAGACGTCTGGTTTTGACACAACCAGTCTATAGTTCAGAAAGCATTGTCCCGGTTTTCAAATGTCAGATGATTGAGAGCGTTGACACTGTGTTTTTGTTTTATCCTTAGCAGCTAGCAGCAGTTAGCAGCAGCAGCTACGGATAAAACAAAAACATAGTGTCACGTTCTCAATCATCTGACATTTGAAAACTGGGACAATGTTTTCCAAGGCAACAAGGATGCTAAAGTCATAAATGATGATTCAAGTAGAAGAAATCATAACCCTTCTAATTTTGTAAACACCTTTTGTTGAGTTTGCACTTGTTTTTATTCTTTTGTAGTTAAAGGAGCCGTCTGTAAGAAATGGCCAAAACTGGTACTGCAGTCACTTTCAAAATATTGTTGAGCGGCGTGTACCCTCCCCCTCCTCCCCCCGACCAGAGGTTGCCAGGTAGGCTGCAGAATGCAGCAGGAACGTAGGCTGCCATGGCTGCGATAATTAGAGCTGGCAACCCGGATGCCGAAACAATACTGACTTGGTGATTGGGAGATAGGTGGAGGGTGGAGCTTCAGAAACAATACTGACTTGGTGATTGGGAGATAGGTGGAGGGTGGAGCTTCAGGCCAAAACAAAAAATGACAACATCAACATCAGTTGAGGGCTGCAACTCCTCTTTTTAAACTGGAATATCCTGGCTTGAGTGCTGTTGTCAGTGACATAAGTATTTGAAATGAACATGATTTTTAAATGTCTGTTGACATATCGGGTACATTTTATGATTTGTTTTATTATTGCTCTTACATACAGCTCCTTTAAGACCGATGTAACACAATGCAATTAATTTATATTAAACTGAAATACGTTGGACTTAAATTATACAAACGCTAAAGGTTGTAGGCTATGTAGCCTATTTCTATGTTATCCATAACAAACGTTGAATTTGATATCGTTGTTTGCACATGAATCAGTCATAGTTCTCTTAAATCCTTTTATTTATAGATGCATATTTGGTTTTTATTGTATTATATGGAAAATTGGTGCATTTTTGAATTCATATGTAAAATGGTTCAGTATTAGTTTTTTTTTTTTTTGCTGTTGGGTTGTGTTTTTCATTTTATTTCCTTCTTAATATATGGCAACTGTCCACAGGCCTTCTGTTTAAGTTATTTAAATCCTAAAATATTAGGTGTATCCAAATTCAGCCATTCACACATAAAAACATCCATGACCATTTAGAGAGCCAGGACCGTTGTTTGAAGTTACCGGCCAGCGCTACTAAAATATTCGTTTTTCATCACTGCATCTTAAAATGTATTAATCTCCTGCACAGAAAAACTGTGGATCATTATGAGATTATATTAAATGGAAAAATATGAACTTATCGGTTATCAGTATCGCTATCAGCAGCAGTTAATTATCAGTTGTGACACTGTTTGAATAGTTGGTTTTGAATCTTTTTCGTGCATTTCTAATTTAAAAATGTTTGTTAAAATACTGAGTGCCAACCAATGTTTTATATACACCTTAGCCTAAGTATATGCCCACACACTAGTCCATTTTCATTTGAAAGCATGAAGCTTTTACTAACGCCACGACCTGCATCCACACTTCTATTTCAACCATTTAATCTGCTGCTCGTTTCAGTTTGTTGGTAATATAGGTGTATTAGTATAGTTTCACAGATTTGCTTGGCGATGTGGTCTTCTGGGCCTCTATCCGTTTCCCCCTGATTTCCGAAGCCTGCATCATATGAGCATCACCGAAGATAACACACAGATGTGCCGCGAGCACTACTGACTTTGGTGTCCTTATTATCTACAATCTTTGTAACTAAAGTCAGTATTTAATACAACAGCAACTGATTACAAGAAGCACAGGCATTATGAGAGTTTTCACTTGTGCATGCATGTCCAGTGATCGTGGACGGCCGTGTGATGTGAGTTTACAGATCTTTTCTCAGAGATCTTCTCTAACATGCAACTAAAATGCTGCTGGTACTAGTTTCCAATATCATACCTAGATAACCTTTTTATTTTCCTCACTACTTACTATTGTGCTTCCCAGCTTGGGCCTCTCATTCATCTGTATAACAACACTCCTGATTCAAATGAATGGGTCATCATCAGCCTTCAGGAGCGCCTGAGGAAGAGATCCCAGCCTCGCTACCTGCGGTTAATGATTTCCCAGAACAGCGGCGCAAACTGAAAAATCCGGGCTGCTCTCAGTTCAACTTTTCCTTAAATCTCTGCAACGCATTAATTTAATCACGCAGGGAAAAAAGAAATCACAATTTAGTCACCCGTTTTTATACATTATATTACTGCACATGGAGACAGTGCAGGAGCAGGAACACGGAGGTGTTCGGACCAGTCCAGGTGAACGTGGAGAACTCTCCGAGTTAAAGGGGACCTATTATGGCATCTAATACCTATTTTAAACAGGCATTGAATGTCTTAAAAACAAGCTTTTGATTTTTTTTTGCTAAATAAATTAGAAATTCAGCCTCTAAACCATGTCTTTATCTTCCCATTCTCTAACCTCATTATCTATGCGGGACTCTGAGTGGGCGTGGCTATGATAATGAGGCTCTGTGCTGATTGGCTGCCTGAATGACGCGTAGCAGGGGAGGGCAGAAAGCATCGCTTGTGTTGTTTTTTACAACCAACAACAGAGCAATTAGCATGTCTAGCTCGAACAGACGCCATCACGATACACCGCTACGAAAAAATGGCGGAAGCTCCAGCCGGCGGAGTTGTTGTTGTTCCGGCCAGAGTTAGTTGTGGGCGTGGTTTCACACATCGCTCCCGTCGTTACGTAGCGACGGGAGCAGAATCTTATTGGCTCGTAGATCCACATCACACTGGACGGCTCATCCGGGCGGCTGTACAGACACTGCAGAATTTGGTTGCTTTCCTCCTTCTCTGAGTTGGCAGGCTGAGGGGAGACCACTTTATATATGTTAAAGCAAGAAAAAACGTGTTTTTCATAATAGGTCCCCTTTAATGACAGCTGGCTCATTGACATGTCGGGTGCAGAGCTGTTGGAGCTGTTGGTTTTCATGGCACCTTCAGATAATCTTGACTAGTGAAGGTGGGAGTTTCCTGACTTAATCCCAGCCTGGTGTATATACAAATGAAGGGAATTAGTGTTATAATTGCATATTTTTCCAAGTTTACTTCCCTGTTATTCAACTTTCATTGCACGCATTATGTTAAAATGTTTTGTTATTTTGCTGCTGTTGGGTGCCAGACCTCATAGAGAATGCTAAAGTCGTTTAAATGATGGGTCAAACATTTTAGCCATGACTTTATGGGGATCATATTGTGTCCCTTTTGGTTTACCACTGTGACAGCTGTGGTTCATTAATTATCTCCTCGTCGCGTGTGTGTGTGTGTGTGTGTGTGTGTGTGTGTGTGTGTGTGTGTGTGTGTGTGTGTGTGTGTGTGTGTGTGTGTGTGTGTGTGTGTGTGTGTGTGCGAGTGTGTGTGCGAGTGTGTGTGTGTGTGTGTGTATTTGTGTGTGTGTGCTCAGAGAAAGACAGGGACTAATGTGGAAAATATGCAGAAAATGTATTTGGGTTGACTGTCCAGCTATTAATAATGATTGTGTTTGCATAAATAGTGTCCTACTTTCAGAATCTATGGATTTAAATAGTCCCAATAGGCTGCTCCCCTCCTCAATTGATTGATTGGTACAGTGTTTAAAGGTCATAGTCATAAAACATTTGGATACAAATAACAGAGTGAGTTTTTTTTAACAACTGCTTAATGCATTGCTGACTTTTTACATTAGAAGCTTCTCAGTCGGTATTTGGATGTGTCATTATGTGCAGAGCAAATGACAGTCTTCTCAGCAAAGGTGAAGCAGGTAAGACCATCATACCTGTGATAAACGTCTTCATGCAGTGTCTTTAATCACAGATTATATATATTACCCCTATCCCCCTTTCCTCCTAAACACTGGGATCCAAATAAGTGGGAACCTTTCATTATACAGAAAATAATGTGGAAAAAATGCACATGATGATCTGTTTTGTTGTTGTTGTTTTAAATTCTTATTGCTCTCTCCTTCTTCACGGATAATTTATTTGGATATGGGAATACAACAGATTGGTTTGACCTTGATAGTACTAAAATCGATGCTCTGCTGATACACGTTAACACTAAATACGTCTCCAAGAAATTGTCCAAATTTGCTCAAATACAAATGTCTCATTGCTGAGAATGTTTTTTTGATATTTTGGTTCACCAAGTTCCAGTCCCTAAATGACCAAATCACTATGTGGATGGACTCATCTGTCCCCCAAGATATAATATAAATGTGTTCATTTATGCTAATATCATTATGAGTAAGTATACAACCCTGGCTGGCTACTTGTTGCTGGTCCAGCTGTGACACAGGAGTTCCTGCACAAACACTGCGTAGATCATTATAATGAAATAATCATATTTCACTTTAATGAGATCATTATAGTGAAATTCAATTTAATAAAAAAAACAAACAACTTTTATTCAAACTATTTTTATTTTTATTTCAGCTCACAACTGAATAAATTCATAACATATTTTTGTGGTTGTTGTTTTTATGATGTTTAACAACAATTTTTGCTATTTGAATATCCATCCATCCATCCATCCATCCATCCATCCATCGTCCGCGGCTTATCCGTTCCCAGGTCACGGGGGCAGCAGTCTCAACAGAGATGCCCAGACTTCCTTCACCCCAGACACTTCCTCCAGCTCTTCCTCCAGCTCTTCCGAGGGGAGTCCAAGGCATTCCCAGGCCAGCCGAGAGACATAGTCTCTCCAGCGTGTCCTGGGTCTTCCCCGGGGTCTCCTCCCGGAGGGACATGCCTGGAACACCTCCCTAGGGAGGTGTTCTCCCGCTCCATCGTTCCCTCACTCGTGAACAAGATCCCGAGATACTTGAACTCCTCCACCTGAGGCAGGACTTCTCCACCCACCCGGAGAAGGCCACCCTTTCCCGGTGGAGAACCATGGCCTCGGTTTTGGAGGTGCTGATTCTCATCCCTGCCGCGTCGCACTCGGCCTCCAACCGCCCCAGCACATGCTGAAGGTCCCGGTCCGATGAAGCCAACAGGACAACGTCATCCGCAAAAAGCAGAGACGAAATCCTGAGGTTCCCAAACCGGATCCCCTCCGGCCCCTGGCTGAGAAGTGTGATCCCCCTATAGTTGGAGCACACTCTCCGGTCCCCCTTTTTAAACAGAGGGACCACCACCCCGGTTTGCCACTCCAGCGGTACTGTCCCCTTCCTCCATGCAATGTTGCAGAGGCGTGTCAACCAAGACAGCCTTACGACATCCAGAGACTTGAGGTACTCAGGGCGAATCTCATCCACCCCCGGTGCCACTGAGGAGCTTACGAACCACCTCAGTGACCTCGGCTTGGGTGATGGATGAGCACGTCCCAGAGTCCCCACTCTCTGCTTCCTCAGTGGAAGGCGTGTCAGTCGGGTTGAGGAGATCCTCGAAGTATTCCTTCCATCGTCCGACAATGTCCCCAGTCGAGGTCAACAGCTCCCCACCTGCACCATAAATGGTGCCGGCAGAGTACTGCTTCCCCCTTCTGAGGCGCCAAACGGTCCGCCAGAATTTCCTCGAGGCCGACCGAAAGTCTTCCTCCATGGCCTCACCGAACTCCTCCCAGACCCGGGTTTTTGCCTCCAGGACCGCCCGAGCCGCGGCTCGCTTGGCCTGCCCGTACCCATCTACTGCGTCAGGAGTACTTCCAATGTCCACCACCGGGTTCTAGGATTGCCGCCACGACAGGCACCGGAGACCTTGCGACCACAACTTCGAGCCGCGGCGTGGACAATGGAGGCAGAGAACATGGCCCACTCGGACTCGATGTCCTCCGCCTCCCCCGGGATCTGAGAGAAGTTCTCTCGGAGATGAGAGTTGAAGATGTCCCTGACAGAGGGCTTAGCCCGACATTCCCAACAGACCCTCACAATCCGTTTGGGTCTGCCCGGTCTGTCCAACCTCCTCCTCCGCTAGCACACACAACTCACCACCAGGTGGTGATCAGTTGACAGCTCAGCCCCTCTCTTCACCCGAGTGTCCAAGACATGCGGCCGAAGGTCAGATAAAACGACAACAAAACCGATCATTGACCTCCGGCCTAGGGTGTCCTGGTGCCACGTGCACTGATGGACACCCTTATGCCTGAACATGGTGTTCGTTATGGACAAACTGTGACTAGCACAGAAGTCCAACAACAAAACACTGCTCGGGTTCAGATCGGGGAGGCCGTTCCTCCCAATCACGCCTCTCCGGGTAACACTGTCATTGCCTACGTGGGCGTTGAAGTCCCCCAGTAGAACAATGGAGTCCCCAGTTGGAGCACTATCCAGTACTCCTCCCAGGGACTCCAAGAAGGCCGGGTACTCCGCACTGCTGTTCGGCCCGTAGGCACAAACAACAGTGAGAGACCTTTTCCCGACCCGAAGGCGCAGGGAAGCGACCCTCTCGTTCACCGGGGTGAACTCCAACACATGGCGACTGAGCTGAGGGGCTATAACCAAGCCCACACCAGCCCGTCGCCTCTCACCCTGGGCAACTCCAGAGTAGTGGAGGGCCCAGCCCCTTTCAAGGAGCTGGGTTCCAGAGCCCAAGCTATGTGTGGAGGTGAGCCCGACTATCTCTAGCCGGTATCTCTCAACCTCATGCACAAGCTCCGGCTCCTTCCCCCCCAGCGAGGTGACATTCCATGTCCCCACTGTGAGGGTTTTAGTCCAGGGATTGGGTCGTCGAGGCACCCCGCCATGACTGCTACCCAGACCACAATGCACCGGCCTTTCATGGACCTTCCTGTGGGTAGTGGGCCTACAGGAAGGCGGGGCCACGTCGCCATTTCGGGCTGAGCCCGGCCGGGATCCACGGGCAAAGACCCGGCCACCAGGCGATCGCCATCGAGCCCCAACCCCAGGCCTGGCTCCAGGGCGGGGCCCCGGTGACGCCGATCCGGGCGACGTAACGGTCCTTTGCTTTTTCTTCACCATGATGACTTTGTGAACCGCTCTTAGTTTGGCCCGTCACCTAGGACCTGTTTACCATGGGAGACCCTACCACGGACGTGATGCCCCCGACAACATATCTCCTAGGATCACTCGGGCAACACAAACCCCTCCACCACAGTAAGGTGGCGGTTCAAGGAGGGGCTATTTGAATAGTGGATGAAAAAAGCCAGATCACAAGAACTGATCGGGTTTTGACCAGAAGCCAAAGATGAAATCCTGGATGGTGCTTTTGGGGAAGTGAGCAGCAACGGCGCAGTTCATCTTCATGCAAAAGTATTCAGGATTTTTTTTCCTTTTTTCTGTCCCGGGGACAACTTAAGCTTTCCTCAGCTCATAGTTATCTACCAAATCAAGGTATAAATATCTGTCGAAATTCCTGAGTTTGACCGACTGATAGTGAAAAATAAAGAGCAGAACAGTCTCTGCTCTTCCAGAACTTGAAATGTTTTAAGCGTGTTTGCTGGGTGCATGCAGAGCAGAGGCCACAGCAGAAATAAACATTCACCTTCAGCTTTGTTCACACAAAGTCAGGCCATTAGGCATCTTTCTGCAGGGATGTTTGTTTGTACTGTAGAGCATAACCACTTTGAAAACATTCAGAAAATATAGTCTCTTTTATCCTGTGCTTTGTTGTTAATAGCAGCTAGCAACTCTAAACTACCACGAAAGAAGCAATACTATAGTTCACACACACAAGACGGGGACAGTGAGTTCTTCAGAGCGATCTGGAGCAGGGACTGGACACATTTATCATAATGGATCTATTCCTATGCATGCAGCTCAGCGCAGCCTCGTCCAGCATTTCTGCTGCAGCTGCACGCGTCACACAACAATACCGGTTTACCTTGCCTCTGCTGCTGCAAAACTTTATCATGTGTTCATTTCAATCATCTAAGTTGTTGCTACTTTATTGCACTTGTTATAATATGTCTATGACCTTGTGATGGTTAATAGAGTTTTTCAATGGACCACTCAAGGCGCGTTTACGCTGCAAGCCTCAGTCACCCAGTTACACGCATTCAGCCGGCTCTTTCTTTTTCTTTTCTCCACATTCATACACACACACACAATTTAAGGAATGCTGTTTTCTCCCCTACTGTTGACAGATTAAATGTATTACTCATTTTATTTATTTTTTAACAGTATAATTGATGGGGCTATTCTAAATCTCTCTCAACAATGATCATGTATCCTTCGGTCCTCGGTCAAAATAAACCGTGTCTGCCATTATGTGTTGTGTTACACCGCAGTAACAGTCATTCAGCATAAAGCCGGTTACAGAAGTATTATATTTCATTCTCATCATTCTGTTTTATTCAGTTTGTTGCTCTAATTAAGTGCCTTCAGTGTATACAGAAAACAAAAGGAAGAAAGACAGGAAGGACGACTGAAACTGCTAACATAAGGGATAGGCTATATACATTTGGCTTGCTAATGACACAACATGGCAACATATTTCCTGGCAAATGGTTTAACTATTCATGAGTCGCTCTGGTATAAATTGCGTTTTCTTGTACGCTTTAATTGGATGGAGCAGATAAAAATGTAAACTAATTTTTCAGAACTTTGCAAAGCCTCAAATGGGGTTTCATAATAATACGTCTGGAAAGTCAAGAATAGTGATATGATCACTTAATCCCATTGACATTAGCGAGCTAAGATGTGGTGGGTGTTTTTCAGCAGGTACACCACTGCACAGCTTTTATGGGATAAACCGGGGCCAACAATTATGTATGAGATCAATGCATTATTTTTTTTTTTAAATATATGCTTCATCTTTGAATTTAGTCTGTTATTAAATGCAATATTTAGTTTTCCGATGTTTTAAATACTATAAACCTTTAGATAAGTGAGGAATCAAATGACTTTTCTGCTGAAATATTTATAAGTACCTTTTAAGATCAGTGTATTGCCTTGACTGCTGCAGAGACCAGCATTGGTTTCCCTGGGCTGGCTCATTACTTAGCAACCTTTATCCGACTGTTATGGGTATATCGACAAACTCTAGTTAGATCTCCTAATTTCAGACGCAACAGAAACTAACTGTGTAATATGGAAATGCCAGGCGGCTCCCGAGACTCTCCCATCTACCGTGCAGATGCTGTTTGTTTGCTAACAACGTGGCTGAAGTTCCACTTAAGAGGACCAAACTCGAAAGTCTATTAACTTATTGAAATTAAAGGCCTGATGCCTTTCCTTTTCACTTACCCCCCCCCACCTCCAACCCCCACACCTCCATGGACCTGTCTGCTGACCAGCATCACACCTCCAAAGTGGAAAGGTGATTGATGAGATCCATCAGGCTGCTTGGAATCTCTTCTCTCATTAGACTCTTTATGCATCTAAGCTGTTTCAACACACACTGGGAGGACGGGGGAGGGGAGCCAAGAGGCATCAATCCTCTGACTTTTAGGAAGTACTCTTAATAAAATAGTTTACCCATGCATTCATCCATGGGAAATTAATTTACCAATACATTTTTCGATATAAAAAAATGATAAAAAATAAATGTTTTTTTTTCTGAAATGAGAAATGTGATTATCCCTCCCTAGTCTTCATGCTTAGTGAGATTTCACCTCCTCAAGTCACTCATGGGACTGTTTGAAAATTAATGCCCCTGGGGGAGTGGTGTTTGGGCCTTCGGGGTGGATCCTATCATTGACCAATGAGACTCTCTCGGGGGGGTGGGGGGGTGTTCGGCAGAGGCTGAAGGAGAAAGGAAGTAATGTCCTCAATCACATTTATATTAGCAGAGCACATTATTATGTACTAATTGCCAATGGCTAGCAGCATTGCAATACTATGCCGATGATTGCATTGCAGCAAGTGGGGGTCTATGCTGCCCAGATAAATAACCTAATTGTGCCTGACAATTACAAAGATAGATTGTCTGAACCGGGGAATTCTATTAGGTTTGTGCCGCAGCTGTTTCCAAGTTCACTGTTTGCTACAAATCCTTTAAGTATGTGAGGCAGTGCATTCGTTGAATTAGACAGAAACTGTGGTGGGTAAATGTGGAACAGTTACAACTTATAGTTGGTAAAAAGTCTCTAAATTTAAAGGGGACCTATTATGAAAAATAAGTTTTTTCTTGCTTTAACATATATAAAGTGGTCTCCCCTCACCCTGACAACTCAGAGAAGGAGGAAAGCAACCAAATTCTGCAGTGTCTGTACAGCCGCCTGGATGAGCCGTCCAGTGTGATGTGGATCTACGAGCCGTTCAGATTCTGTGCCCGTCGTTACGTAACGACGGGAGCGATTTACATAGGTTGGCTCCGATGCGTGAGACCACGCCCACAACTAACTCTGGCCGGAACAACAACAACTAAAGGCTGAGTTATGGTTCTGCGTCAAAACGACGCTGTGCCTACGCCGTACCTACGCCGTACCTACGCCGTACCTCCCAAAAATTGTAACTACGCGTCGAGGCGACGCAGACCAAACGCAGACGAGAGGGCTGTGATTGGTTCACTTGGTAGAAACGCATTTCCGGTTTCCGGTTGGAAGCAGTCGGGAACTTTCAGCCTCTTTTCTTCGTGTATGTGTGATTTGTTTTTGTTTTTGTTTTTTTTTTGCACAATAGTTGTCCTTATCTCTTTCATTCACTGTGACCAGAAAAGTTGGATAAACCATTCAGGAAAAGATCACGAATTAGCGGTCGCGGGGGGTACTGCACCGCGGCGAAATGGAGTGACGGAGAAGTCCGAAGGGTTCACGACGGCGTCACGGTGACGGCGAAGGCACGGCGTCGATTTGAGGCAGAACCATAATTCAGGTTTAACTCCGCCGGCCGGAGCTTCCACCATTTTTTCGTAGCAGTGTATCGTGATGGCGTCTGTTCGAGCTAGACATGCAAATTGCTCTGTTGTTGGTTGTAAAAACCAACACTTTGTGCCCTCCGCTGCTACGCGTCATTCAGGCAGCCAATCAGCACAGAGCCTCATTATCATAGCCCCGCCCACTCAGAATCCTGCATAGATAATGAGGTTAGAGAATGGGAAGATAAAGACATGGCTGAATTTTTCTAATTTATTTAGCAAAAAAAATCTAAAGCTTGTTTTTAAGACATTCAAGGCCTGTTTAAAATAGGTATTTACTAGTGGTCACATCTTGATGGTTGATTACTCCCTCGGCACTGTAGCTTTGCCGTCTGTGTTTCTCAGAAGGCTGAATCAGGGTGCACAAGGCTGTCGTTGGGGGGGGGGTCATGCTAAAGTCACCTGAGTTGGTGCGTTTAATTAACCAGCAGGAACCCAACCCAGGACTACTTCTGAGGCCAGCACTTAGTATGTCATTATTATTTCCCGAGGTCAGCGGTGAAGTCGAATAAAAGCCTTTTTCTCCATGTGCTTGTGTGGGAGCCGCTCATGTAATGTTAGCAGCTGCATCTGGCTCTTTGTTGGATTTGGGGAATTTAACACTATCTGTGATTGTTACCTGATATTCAAACGCAGGTGTCTCGTCCTCTAAGCCTTTTGTCATGTAATGCTGAAACGGACATATAGTTTGAGCTAGTTCAGGTGTGTACATTCCTTGAGAAGTAAAGCTATGTAACAATGATCTCCTGTTTTTCCCTGTAACACCCAGGATGCTTAGTCCTAAATTACAGTATGTAAAGACCGTGTCCTTGTTTCTTCCTTGTTTCTATGTCTCTGGAGCCAAAGTTTTAGCTTGGTATCGGAAACATATACAACAAATGTGTACGTACTAGCCTTGTACGGGGTTATTATGTTACAATGAGTTAAATGACAATCATTTTTCAACATTTATTGGAGCTGATTTTAGTTGGCTGTTGGTTTTAAAGTCTGTCTGTGATGTTTATCACGTCAGTTTGCCAAACTACCAGCTGCTCGGCCGAAACCCCCTGCTTTTGCCGACATTGGTCTGTTTCCTGATATGAAATCGAGTGATAAATCTGCCCCGTTATCCTCATTAAGGGCACAAGTGCGCAGTGAGAACGGAGCGCTTGAGAGATGGGCCAAAAGCGACTTTGCAAATGTTCTATTTTGGTTACCTGCGTGTCCTTGTGGGGAAGTGCAAGACGGTGCATGCGAGTGGGAGAGACAGAGGACGTATTGTTAAGAGTGGTTTGTGTGTCAGGGAAACATAAAGAGGGAGAGCTTGTCTGTGGAGGGGTGGGGTTTTGGTCATCTGCCATCGGATAAGATATCCTGACAAGGCAATCAGAGAGAAACAAATTCTGCAGCCACACAGGTTCAACTCTCTCGTTCTTCACCCTGATGAGCTTTTGAAAAATGAAGTGCAGTTGAAATTGGTTTTGTATGAGGGGCTTAAGATCTGTCTCTTGTCAAGATTATTGCCACCTGTCTTCATTGGCTGCAAAGGTCTGTTAATTAATCTGCCTCTCCTTCTTAGTAGCCAGAGAGGACAGAGTGAACAACAAGCTGTCTTCTCTGCAGCAATGTGTCAGATCCATTCCAAATAAGCATGTGTCTGATTTAGGATAAAAGTACTGAGATGGGACGCTACAGTCTTGATCTGTATCTTTAAAATATTATTTCCCGCCTCTCTTTCTCATGTCGGGGAAATGTTCCTGATAATTGTGACATTTTACTACTTTTATTCAAGTTGGTTGGAAGTTGTGAAAAATGTTCTTTGACGGACAGAAGTATGACTTCTGATCAATGAAGCTGCAAATTGAGCTCTTAATAGAGCCTCTCCTGTCTGAATGCTTCATCTGCAAAAATACATATTTTTTCACAGCTCTATTCTACTGGAAGGTGACCCTGATATCAGCAGATGTAAGTGGATGCCTGCCGCTAAGAGCGGCAACATGTAATGATGGATGGATATGGATAGATTAATATGGTACTGGATACCCATGCCAAGCTTATCAGACTAAAAGTGTTATTACACAACCATCAGCTGTGTTGCTGAAAATCACCACTGGAGTTAAGATGGATTTACTATAGGCTGAGATCTGGGAGGACTGGAAACGGGACCAAAGAGAGCGAGAGGGAATGAACACACCTGGTGGCGGACGTCTTCTTTTGTTACATGGGGCCCAATCAAGAGTGAGCAGGAACTCGCCAGTGGCCCCGGCCCTGCAGGGTGTCAAATTGATCAAGTGTTTGCCGGGGCGGCCTGCACCTGTGCATTCCTCTAACTGTTGAGGTCCTATGGATTTCCTGAAGTGAATTTTGAACTTGGCCTGTTGTCTGCAGCCAGAGGCGAACCCAGACTTGTCTGGATGGGAGACGTTTGTGTTGTACACACAGCCCTGTCACTCTCCACTGTTCTCCTGGAATGTAACCCAGCACTGTCACACCGGTGCAACACAACGCCACTGCATGTTTGTATGTGGTGTTGTTGCACTTTGGGGCGCACGACTAAAGTGCTTTGTCAAGTTACAGCCTGCAGCTGATAAAACACTTGGTTGCTCTTGACTGCTTTTACAATAAGGTTTTTGTTTTTCTGTTACAAGCCCGAACATAAAAAAAAATCAGATATGTTCATTACACATTTCCCTTCCGAATGCATGCAAAAGGGCTCTTAATCAACAGACAATATATGTTTGATTACAGAAAAAAGGAGCTGTTTTCCCTTTGAGGACTTCTGTTTTGTGTGAAGAATACTTTTTCATTTAGATGCTTTTATGCAGAACCATGTTGTTGCCGCCCACAGGTATAATCAAGCAGAAAATTAATAATCCTTTTTCGGGACTACAATAAATCATCACGCTTTGGACAATTAATAATGGAGGCGAATCTTGGGATGTCTGATTACAATAGTTATGATGCATATCATCAAGATTTAAATTTAACATTTCACAGTAGAATTTCAGATGCCAGTGCACATTACTAATGTTTAAATTTGGAAAGAGGGCGGGGCACAGCGGTTGAAGGATGGTGTGCGTCTCATTTATAACTCAGCTGCAAAATGGAAAGAAAAAAAAGCACTTCATCACGAGATTTTTTTACTTCATATGACTACATTTTTGGATGATGATGTTTTTTGCTGCTAGAAGAAGTTAAATACTTCATTATAAAATGTATACATTTAAAAAGAATCACTATTCTGCTCCGATTTTGCTGACAATGAAGGCAATTTAATGATTTAATCCTTTAATAACAGTTTGAACGCTTAATGGATGGCAACACGAACAACTGTAACAGAACGACAAAATAATTTGGACTCTAGTCACATAAAGAGGAAAAAAACCATCTGAAAGTACTCAATGACCTTCAGTGAAGCAACTCAGTGAGACTACGTCTATTTAGGGAATCACTTACTAAACTCTGATATCACAGACATTTTGACAAGCTGGGATCTCTAAATTAACTTAACAAGTCCCCAAACTTGACTTCTAAACATCATTTTAGATCATTTTCTCATGGGCCCTTCTTGACGCCACTGTGCAGACATCTAACACTCTGTGAGGATCAGGAAAACTGTCTCCTTTCTGTTTTGACATCCAGCTTTTGAAGAGTCAAAGCAGAAACAGAAAAAAAGAAAACAGGAAAAGAACAGAGTCCCATACCGAGTCAACTCAATGAGTGGACATAAACTTCCTGCACCTGACATGTGGTGTGAGGAGGATTAGTTACACACACTCAGCCTCGGCTGACACGCAGTTTGTGGAATCAAAAAGTAATCTCGAGCCACAGTCACTTAGGAGGCAGCTTGATGATCCTGGACTGCTGATTTATTCATTGCGGGCACGTTGCAAGGCTGTAAGAATTTGTCAAGTTAGAAACCTAATTAAAACTGTTAATCACACATTTCTGTTTGTTCAGCACTCGAATTAGATGAAAAATCAAAGTGATCAAGTGATCAAATTATTCATCGCTCCTTTTCAGACAGGTAAACCAGCACAGCCTCAAGCAACAATGAGCAACAAAACATTCACATGTTCAACTAGTGAAGGGGGATTTTCAGTTTATAACCAGCAAAATAGAAAACTCTAAATATTTAAACACTTGTTCAGAAAGAATATCTGATAATATCTGATCACGCAAGAGTACACTATCATCTGAGAATGCAACTTAACCCTAGGAGGCAAGGCAAGTTTATTTGTAGCCTATAGCACATTTCAGCAACAAGGCTTTTCAAGGTGCTTTACATAATAAATATATGAAGAGTGAGGAGGAGAAAAAGAAACAGCTAGTGGTTTAGCTCTACTTTCAGTCAAAGATGGAGTTGAACCAGTACACATGGTGCACATGCGCTGTGATCATTTGACCATTTTAGTCTGTTTTTCACAACAAAGAGCCTTTATGTTTTGGTGGACTAATGCTCTCATTCCAAACATGCTACTTTTTGAACTGTTAGCTGTTAGCATGAGGGTAACTTACAGGGGTTGACAGTTTTTGTTTTGCTTTCCTTTCATTAAAATAAAAAGTAAATACATTTCAGCGATCTCCTTCGCATGACAGATGGGTCACCACGGTGAATGCACACTGATTTGGCAAGGCCTTTTACACCAGATGCCCTTTGTGATGCAACCCTGCACAAACAGGGTGAACAAGCAAACCTCCCACACCGAAACATCCCAGCCGGGGGACGAACCCCTAACCCTAGCCCTCAAAGAAGGAAAAATCCACAGAAATAACCTACAACTAACAAAAGTAACAATGAATAACAATTTACTAAACACAGACTAATAAAAAATAGAAATTGCTTTTGAATTTTTTGAACATTTGCATCAAAATGGACAAAAATGATGGGAACCGTAACAACCTTTTGCAATCAAGTGATTTCTTTAAATAGAATAGACTTAAAAGTCCAGAAGGCCATTTCAGATAATCCAACCCCTTGTTATGGGCTTTTAGCTGTGTGTTTTGGGTCATTATCCTACCGCAGGTCTCACAACCTTTGCTTGACACAAAGCTTTCTGACACTAGGCAGCACGTTTCCCTCCAAAATGCAATGTTTCACATATGGTACACAATTCCTATTTTTTTTCTTTTTCAGGGTGCTTCATTTCCATCTGTGAACACAGAGCTAATGTGACTTGCTAGAGACCTCCTGTTTTGTCTCATCCGTCCAAATCTCATTCGTCCTGGATGAAATGTGCCTTGTAAATGTGCATTTTGGCAAATTCCTGGCAAGACTTTTACTTTGCTTTCAACAGTAAAGTCCTCGTGGAGCCACTTTGGCTCAAACAGTGATAGATGGTGTGATCTGACACTGATGTACTTTGACCTTGAAGTACACCTCAAATCTCTTTGGAAGATGTTTTGGGCTCTTTGGTTACCATTCATATTATCCATCTTTTCAATTTTCTCATCAATTTTCCACTCTCAGCCACATCCAGAAGGGTTGGCTACAGCCCGATGACCCCCGAACCTCTGACTGAAATCTGCAGCTGTCGTCACAGGACCACAAAGCTGCTTGGAGATGGTCTTATAACCTTTAGCTTTAACATGCTGGTCTATAATTTTCTTGCTGATCCCCTCAGACAACTCTTTGCTATTCTTTCTCTGGTCCATGTTAGATGGGGTGAACACCATGACACCAAACAGCAGAGTGATGACATTTCACCCTTTAAATAAACAGACGGACTGCTTGCGAGACTGAACACACCTCTGATTAGCTACAGGACACAGTTTAGTTCAACGTGTTATTATGGTCCATTTTGTTTTCAATCATTTTTAGGGATACCAACTAATGTATCGAGGCCAGTTTCATTTGTTGTTATTATTAGGGCCCGAGCACTGACAGTGCAAAGGCCCTATTGTATCTGTAGGAATTTTTCTCGTTTTTCTAATTTTTTTCTTTCTTCCAACAAAATGAGGGCCTTTTTCCAACCTAAACGTGCCCCAAAAGTCACCAAATTTTGCCCTCAAGCCAGGCGTGGGGAAAAATGTGATATTGTGATAATGGTTTGCATTAATGGGCGTGGCCTAATGGCTCAAAAGCGCCCCCTAGAAAACTTCGTGCCTCAAGCCCCACAATACGGTTACTTTTACATTACTTTTCTCAGTCAAAAGTGTTACCATGGCGACGATAGACACCAAAAAACAACCCCCCCCCCCTTCATCTGATTGGTACATATTTGATAATTCCTACTTTCTGCTATAACTGTTGAATGGTTTGATATAGAGAGTCATGGGTGGTGTCATCGGACTCGGTTTTGACTCCTTCACCTCAATTGGTGCAAATTAGCCCCACCCCCTCTTCTGATTGGTCGATATTTGAAACTTCGTTTTGAGTACTTGACCTTCATTGGCATGAATTAGCCCCTTCCCTTCTTCTGATTGGTCGATATCTGATAGTTCCTACTTTCTGCCATAACATTTGAATGGTTTGGTATAGAGAGTCGTGGGTGGTTTCATCCGCTAAATGTCCAGGCCTGAAGAATCTACATGCAAGTCATACAAGCTTCCACTGCAGCCTGAACGTGCACAAGGGTGCCAGGGCCCGTTCATCGCTGCTTACAGCTTTAATTATTATTATTATTAATTTGTCAATGACTGTTAAACCACAAATCAAAAGTGATGCCTGATTTAAATTAGTCATTGGATATCCAATTTTCAATGTATAAATCATTGAATATTGGATATCACATATATTCAATGCATAAATCATTTGAATTAGCTACTATTACTACATTAAAAAATTGAATTGTAAAAGTTTAAAGTATAAATGTTCATATTGTGCCTGGCGTAATTGTGGATTATAGCTTGGTTTAGTTGTGTGCATGTAAACAGAGTATTTTTAGATCCATGCATTTACACCTTCAAAACGCATGCTTGAAGACTTGAACTATATGGAATTCAAACTCAGGTATGTGTAGAATCAGCATATCAAGATCGCTCTTCAAACATACTGGAAACTATCTGGGGACTCTGCTCGGGGACACTCCTGTTGAGGAGGTATAAGTGAGGGATGTGGGAGGGGATGAAGGGCTGCAGATTAATTGATCTACTTCCTCCAGGGTGACATCTTACTTGTCCACATTTACCAATGAAACAAGGCAACTGGAAAACTGTACAAGATAAGGCTTGTTTGAGGAGCATCAATACTATCTGTAATGAAGCCAAACACTTCCAGTATGGAACATGTGGGGCCTCATACTTTACATTAAATGCCTGCGATAAGAAAAGAAGCATTACATCACGCCACAAGATATCTGTATATCAATATTCTCGGGCAGCACACTGGACCTTAAAGTTGTCCTCAACGTGTTACCCTCTTATGAATCGTAGGACTCTAGTTATAATTAATTAAACCTGACGATGTTGTCAAGGAAGGGTTGCATCATTTGTCAAGAGGAACTTTATTTTTTTGATCAAGTCATTCTTTAGATGTTTGCTTATCTGTATAGTTGCTTCTCTGGTGTAGGGAAACCCACACATAACACGAGGTGCATGTCCCCAATCCTGCAGTCCCAAAGGAAGCAGGACTCAGAGCACAGTAATACAATTTATCTTATTTCCAAACTGAACATTGCCTCAAACTAAAAAAAAAAAGATAAACAAAACAACATGGGTGCACAACCCTTTAAAGACTGCATGATGAATATGTCTTTCAGATCCAAAAAAATAGACGGGGACAGTGTTTAGACTGGCTGAAGGTCTATCAGTTAAAAAAGGCAGATGGTTCAATCACAGGGGGCATTCCAGCGTCATCAGCCAATCACAAAGCCCCACCTGTCCCCACTCACAAGCACTCAATCATCCCCCCTCACACACGGACAACCACAGCAACATAAATAACCTGGGGCCACCACATTATTTTACGTGTAATGTTACATAATTTTGTAGTTCTGGTAAAAGAAATGACAGTGGATTTATAAAAAGTAGAGAGAAAATTAATAAAACCTTGAAAATGTGCATTGGTGACCCTGCATAGGATTAAGTGGGTATAGAAAATGCATGAATGAATAGAAATGTACACTATATGTCCACTACCGTAACTGTTTTCATTCCTTTCTGGGGCCGCTTATCACACAGTATTGGATAAAAACAAAGCGATGAAAAAAAAAGATGTCATTACCAGAAATTAGGAGATAAATGACTAAATTGCCTCCTAAGCTTTATTTATTGTACATTTCTGTGCTAATGTGATGTAAACGATGCATTTCAGCTTAATGAGCTGAGACAATGGTAAATTAACCACAAGTAAATTGATACATTACTGCACTTCTCACTAAATTTGATCATATTTTAACTAGGGTGTTTTAATGTCTCTGTAAAGCACTTTGAATCACTTTCTTGTTGAATTGTGTTCTACAAATAAACTTGCTTTATCTTGCCTAAATGTTCCCGTGAGAAGCTGCTGTTGTTTGGACTTCACAGAGTGCTGCTTACTTGCTATTATTTTTGCCCTTTGGGCTTTTATGTGAGAAGGAATTGTATGTCTATTTAAATAAAATGAACTTAAAGATGCAATGTAAAATCACATATATATATATATATATATATATATATATATATATATATATATATATATATGCTCCTTGGCATAAAATCCGTCTTTCAGGAAAATAGATAGAGCATCTTCATTTTGTTAGCAAATGAATGCACAGATAATGAAAATATTTTAAACAATGTTCCTCAAACAAAGACTGAAATGTATTGACATAGGACACCGTATACAGTCCATGATATCATTTCAAGGAATCTAAGAGAATTTCAGAGCAGAGAGAGCAAAGGCACGAATCCACTGTGCAGGCCCAGCTCATCAGATTGCATTACATCAAGAACTCTCATTCATTAAAAGGCATGTTTGTATAAAAATTGTAAAGAATAACACATGGAACTCTCCTTTTGAATAGCAGTCTCAATGCCATGAAGGTTTTAAGTGTTGTGAGAAGAAATGGCAAAATTACACATTATGCTGACAAGAAAAAACAAAAGTGTAAACACAAGGTTTCCTGGCAATTCTTGGTTCCTTACTGTCAACACAGAAAGGAAAATAATTGATTTAAGAATCACTGATTTTTCTGTTTTTATTTTATTTTTTATTTTTTTCAATATGGATATGATCCTATCTCAGTTTGTTTTCATATGTTCTGGTTTTATTGTAACTATGTTTTTAACTGTACAGTATATTTGGGAAGTGT